>NW_026607960.1:0-99000 GCF_029499605.1 Hyla sarda | reverse complement strand
TTAATCAAAAACTGTTATTTTTGTTGTTATTATTATTCATCAATTTCATCAATATTTTATATATTTTTATTTGGCAAAATATTTCTTGGAATGTCTGTTATCAATTTTGTGCAGAAATTTCGGATAGAGGTTAACCATGTTGCGGTGGGAATTGCTAAACTAAAAATTAATAACAGAAATAGAGTTTGCCCCGAGGTTCCAAAGCACAGAATGCACTTCAGATCAACAGCCGAAGCATCGTAGGGGGACCCATTCTAATGGAGACAATGTCCTCCACCCGTTTCCACAACATTGAGGGGCCACTCAAAGAAAGGGTTAGTCGAGCTTGAGCCACAGACGGTTGTTTCCATTCTGTATTTCTGTTTTATAATCAACATAATGTATTTTTCATAGTTTTAAAATGGCAATAATCAGTTATAGTATGTGATTTATTACATTAACTTATAGATTTTTCTTTACAGTACAGTTATGTCTTAAATCTGCGGTCAGTCTAATGAAAAAGGGATTACTACAAATAAAAAACAGATATTAGAAATCATAAATGTTCCCAATCTCTGTACCTAAGACACAGTTGTGTTATATAAGAAGCTGTCTATAGACGATATACTTATTAAAAACACATATATCTTCATGTATAAGGTAGAGACTATGACATCTTTGCAGGTCTAGATGTTATATCTAGCCTGATTGTTATCAGTAATTAATATAAATATTAATTACCTGTCTCTTTGTTCCTTTCCTGCTGCTGACGGGGGTATAGGTCCCTTTCACCCTCTCACCGGGCATTAATCACCTATAAAGAGACACAGGTATGATAACATGTCCCTTATACATGCTACAGACGCTAATATATATAACACTCTAGGGCCAGAACTACTTGTCTCAGGGATTATAAAACCGCATTAGAAAAAAGAACAAAAGAAAAGATGGAACCCATTGAGATATAGATGATAGGGATTTTTATTTCTATTGTAGTGCAGTGTATTATCCCTCCCAGGATGATGTTGACAGACACTATTGTTAGGTTTTTGGGGGTTTTGTGTTTGCAATGTTTGGGGTATGTGTTATTTTTTGTTTCTTTATTTATAAATTTTAAGGGTAATATATGTTTTTTTATTTTTGGGGAAGGGGGCAGGAGCAAAATATTTGATAAATTATTATTGTTTATTTTTTTTTTAATAAAAAACTGTTATTTTTGTTGTTATTATTATTCATCAACTTCATCAATATTTTATATATTTTTATTTGGCAAAATATTTCTTGGAATGTCTTTTATCAATTTTGTGCAGAAATTTAGGATAGAGGTTAACCATGTTGCGGTGGGAATTGCTAAACTAAAAATTAATAACAGAAATACAGTTTGCCCCCGAGATTCCAAAGCACAGAATGCACTTCAGATCAACAGCCGAAGCATCTTAGGGGGACCCATTCTAATGGAGACAATGTCCTCCACCCGTTTCCAGAACATTGAGGGGCCACTCAAAGAAATGGGCAGTCGAGCTTGAGCCACAGACGGTTGTCTCCATTCTGTATTTCTGTTTTATAATCAACATAATATATTTTTCATAGTTTTAAATGGCAATAATCAGTTATAGTATGTGATTTATTACATTAACTTATAGATTTTTCTTTACAGTACAGTTATGTCTTAAATCTACGGTAGGTCTATTGAAAAAGGGATTACTACAAATAAAAAACAGATATTAGAAATCATAAATGTTCCTAATCTCTGTACCTGAGACATGGTGGTGTTATATAAGAAGCTGTCTATAGACGATATACTTATTAAAAACACATATATCTTCATGTATAAGGTAGAGACTATGACATCTTTGCAGGTTTAGATGTTGTATCTAGCCTGATTGTTATCAGTAATTAATATAAATATTAATTACCTGTCTCTTTGTTCCTTTCCTGCAGCTGACGGGGGTATAGGTCCCTTTCACCCTCTCACCGGGCATCAATCACCTATAAAAAGACACAGGTATGATAACTTGTCCCTTATACATGCTACAGACGCTAATATATCTAACACTCTAGGGCCAGAACTACTTGTCTCAGGGATTATAAAACCGCATTAGAAAAAAGAACAAAAGAAAAGATGGAACCCATTGAGATATAGATGATAGGGATTTTTATTTCTATTGTAGTGCAGTGTATTATCCCTCCCAGGATGATGTTGACAGACACTATTGTTAGGTTTTTGGGGGTTTTGTGTTTGCAATGTTTGGGGTATGTGTTATTTTTTGTTTCTTTATTTATAAATTTTAAGGGTAATATATGTTTTTTTATTTTTGGGGAAAGGGGCAGGAGCAAAATATTTGATAAATTATTATTGTTTATTTGTTTTTTAATAAAAAACTGTTATTTTTGTTGTTATTATTATTCATCAACTTCATCAATATTTTATATATTTTTATTTGGCAAAATATTTCTTGGAATGTCTTTTATCAATTTTGTGCAGAAATTTAGGATAGAGGTTAACCATGTTGCGGTGGGAATTGCTAAACTAAAAATTAATAACAGAAATACAGTTTGCCCCCGAGGTTCCAAAGCACAGAATGCACTTCAGATCAACCGCCGAAGCATCTTAGGGGGACCCATTCTAATGGAGACAATGTCCTCCACCCGTTTCCAGAACATTGAGGGGCCACTCAAAGAAATGGGCAGTCGAGCTTGAGCCACAGACGGTTGTCTCCATTCTGTATTTCTGTTTTATAATCAACATAATGTATTTTTCATAGTTTTAAATGGCAATAATCAGTTATAGTATGTGATTTATTACATTAACTTATAGATTTTTCTTTACAGTACAGTTATGTCTTAAATTTGCGGTCAGTCTATTGAAAAAGGGATTACTACAAATAAAAAACAGATATTAGAAATCATAAATGTTCCTAATCTCTGTACCTGAGACATGGATGTGTTATATAAGAAGCTGTCTATAGACGATATACTTATTAAAAACACATATATCTTCATGTATAAGGTAGAGACTGTGACATCTTTGCAGGTTTAGATGTTGTATCTAGCCTGATTGTTATCAGTAATTAATATAAATATTAATTACCTGTCTCTTTGTTCCTTTCCTGCAGCTGACGGAGGTATAGGTCCCTTTCATCCTCTCACCGGGCATCAATCACCTATAAAAAGACACAGGTATGATAACATGTCCCTTATACATGCTACAGACGCTAATATATCTAACACTCTAGGGCCAGAACTACTTGTCTCAGGGATTATAAAACCGCATTAGAAAAAAGAACAAAAGAAAAGATGGAACCCATTGAGATATAGATGATAGGGATTTATATTTCTATTGCAGTGCAGTGTATTATCCCTCCCAGGATGATGTTGACAGAGACTATTGTTAGGTTTTTGGGGGTTTTGTGTTTGTAATGTTTGGGGTATGTGTTATTTTTTGTTTCTTTATTCATAAATTTTAAGGGTAATATATGTTTTTTTATTTTTGGGGGAAGGGGGCAGGAGCAAAATATTTTATAAATTATTTTAGTTTTTTTGTTTTTTAATCAAAAACTGTTATTTTTGTTGTTATTATTATTCATCAGTTTCATCAATATTTTATATATTTTTATTTGGTAAAATATTTCTTGGAATGTCTGTTATCAATTTTGTGCAGAAATTTAGGATAGAGGTTAACCATGTTGCGGTGGGAATTGCTAAACTAAAAATTAATAACAGAAATACAGTTTGCCCCCGAGGTTCCAAAGCACAGAATGCACTTCAGATCAACAGCCGAAGCATCGTAGGGGGACCCATTCTAATGGAGACAATGTCCTCCACCCGTTTCCACAACATTGAGGGGCCACTCAAAGAAAGGGGCAGTCGAGCTTGAGCCACAGACGGTTGTTTCCATTCTGTATTTCTGTTTTATAATCAACATAATGTATTTTTCATAGTTTTAAATGGCAATAATCAGTTATAGTATGTGATTTATTACATTAACTTATAGATTTTTCTTTACAGTACAGTTATGTCTTAAATCTGCGGTCAGTCTATTGAAAAAGGGATTACTACAAATAAAAAACAGATATTAGAAATCATAAATGTTCCCAATCTCTGTACCTGAGAAACAGTTGTGTTATATAAGAAGCTGTCTATAGACGATATACTTATTAAAAACACATATATCTTCATGTATAAGGTAGAGACTATGACATCTCTGCAGGTCTAGATGTTATATCTAGCCTGATTGTTATCAGTAATTAATATAAATATTAATTACCTGTCTCTTTGTTCCTTTCCTGCAGCTGACGGGGGTATAGGTCCCTTTCACCCTCTCACCAGGCATTAATCACCTATAAAAAGACACAGGTATGATGACATGTCCCTTATACATGCTACAGACGCTAATATATATAACACTCTAGGGCCAGAACTACTTGTCTCAGGGATTATAAAACCGCATTAGAAAAAAGAACAAAAGAAAAGATGGAACCCATTGAGATATAGATGATAGGGATTTTTATTTCTATTGTAGTGCAGTGTATTATCCCTCCCAGGATGATGTTGACAGACACTATTGTTAGGTTTTTGGGGGTTTTGTATTTGCAATGTTTGGGGTATGTGTTATTTTTTGTTTCTTTATTTATAAATTTTAAGGGTAATATATGTTTTTTTATTTTTGGGGAAGGGGGCAGGAGCAAAATATTTGATAAATTATTATTGTTTATTTGTTTTTTAATAAAAAACTGTTATTTTTGTTGTTATTATTATTCATCAACTTCATCAATATTTTATATATTTTTATTTGGCAAAATATTTCTTGGAATGTCTTTTATCAATTTTGTGCAGAAATTTAGGATAGAGGTTAACCATGTTGCGGTGGGAATTGCTAAACTAAAAATTAATAACAGAAATACAGTTTGCCCCCGAGATTCCAAAGCACAGAATGCACTTCAGATCAACAGCCGAAGCATCTTAGGGGGACCCATTCTAATGGAGACAATGTCCTCCACCCGTTTCCAGAACATTGAGGGGCCACTCAAAGAAATGGGCAGTCGAGCTTGAGCCACAGACGGTTGTCTCCATTCTGTATTTCTGTTTTATAATCAACATAATGTATTTTTCATAGTTTTAAATGGCAATAATCAGTTATAGTATGTGATTTATTACATTAACTTATAGATTTTTCTTTACAGTACAGTTATGTCTTAAATCTACGGTAGGTCTATTGAAAAAGGGATTACTACAAATAAAAAACAGATATTAGAAATCATAAATGTTCCTAATCTCTGTACCTGAGACATGGTTGTGTTATATAAGAAGCTGTCTATAGACGATATACTTATTAAAAACACATATATCTTCATGTATAAGGTAGAGACTATGACATCTTTGCAGGTTTAGATGTTGTATCTAGCCTGATTGTTATCAGTAATTAATATAAATATTAATTACCTGTCTCTTTGTTCCTTTCCTGCAGCTGACGGGGGTATAGGTCCCTTTCACCCTCTCACCGGGCATCAATCACCTATAAAAAGACACAGGTATGATAACATGTCCCTTATACATGCTACAGACGCTAATATATCTAACACTCTAGGGCCAGAACTACTTGTCTCAGGGATTATAAAACCGCATTAGAAAAAAGAACAAAAGAAAAGATGGAACCCATTGAGAAATAGATGATAGGGATTTTTATTTCTATTGTAGTGCAGTGTATTATCCCTCCCAGGATGATGTTGACAGACACTATTGTTAGGTTTTTGGGGGTTTTGTGTTTGCAATGTTTGGGGTATGTGTTATTTTTTGTTTCTTTATTTATAAATTTTAAGGGTAATATATGTTTTTTTATTTTTGGGGAAGGGGGCAGGAGCAAAATATTTGATAAATTATTATTGTTTATTTGTTTTTTAATAAAAAACTGTTATTTTTGTTGTTATTATTATTCATCAACTTCATCAATATTTTATATATTTTTATTTGGCAAAATATTTCTTGGAATGTCTTTTATCAATTTTGTGCAGAAATTTAGGATAGAGGTTAACCATGTTGCGGTGGGAATTGCTAAACTAAAAATTAATAACAGAAATACAGTTTGCCCCCGAGATTCCAAAGCACAGAATGCACTTCAGATCAACAGCCGAAGCATCTTAGGGGGACCTATTCTAATGGAGACAATGTCCTCCACCCGTTTCCAGAACATTGAGGGGCCACTCAAAGAAATGGGCAGTCGAGCTTGAGCCACAGACGGTTGTCTCCATTCTGTATTTCTGTTTTATAATCAACATAATGTATTTTTCATAGTTTTAAATGGCAATAATCAGTTATAGTATGGGATTTATTACATTAACTTATAGATTTTTCTTTACAGTACAGTTATGTCTTAAATTTGCGGTCAGTCTATTGAAAAAGGGATTACTACAAATAAAAAACAGATATTAGAAATCATAAATGTTCCTAATCTCTGTACCTGAGACATGGTTGTGTTATATAAGAAGCTGTCTATAGACGATATACTTATTAAAAACACATATATCTTCATGTATAAGGTAGAGACTATGACATCTTTGCAGGTTTAGATGTTGTATCTAGTCTGATTGTTATCAGTAATTAATATAAATATTAATTACCTGTCTCTTTGTTCCTTTCCTGCAGCTTACGGAGGTATAGGTAACTTTCACCCTCTCACCGGGCATCAATCACCTATAAAAAGACACAGGTATGATAACATGTCCCTTATACATGCTACAGACGCTAATATATCTAACACTCTAGGGCCAGAACTACTTGTCTCAGGGATTATAAAACCGCATTAGAAAAAAGAACAAAAGAAAAGATGGAACCCATTGAGATATAGATGATAGGGATTTATATTTCTATTGCAGTGCAGTGTATCATCCCTCCCAGGATGATGTTGACAGAGACTATTGTTAGGTTTTTGGGGGTTTTGTGTTTGTAATGTTTGGGGTATGTGTTATTTTTTGTTTCTTTATTCATAAATTTTAAGGGTAATATATGTTTTTTTATTTTTGGGGGAAGGGGGCAGGAGCAAAATATTTTATAAATTATTTTAGTTTTTTTGTTTTTTAATCAAAAACTGTTATTTTTGTTGTTATTATTATTCATCAGTTTCATCAATATTTTATATATTTTTATTTGGTAAAATATTTCTTGGAATGTCTGTTATCAATTTTGTGCAGAAATTTAGGATAGAGGTTAACCATGTTGCGGTGGGAATTGCTAAACTAAAAATTAATAACAGAAATACAGTTTGCCCCCGAGGTTCCAAAGCACAGAATGCACTTCAGATCAACAGCCGAAGCATCGTAGGGGGACCCATTCTAATGGAGACAATGTCCTCCACCCGTTTCCACAACATTAAGGGGCCACTCAAAGAAAGGGGCAGTCGAGCTTGAGCCACAGACGGTTGTCTCCATTCTGTATTTCTGTTTTATAATCAACATAATGTATTTTTCATAGTTTTAAATGGCAATAATCAGTTATAGTATGTGATTTATTACATTAACTTATAGATTTTTCTTTACAGTACAGTTATGTCTTAAATCTGCGGTCAGTCTATTGAAAAAGGGATTACTACAAATAAAAAACAGATATTAGAAATCATAAATGTTCCCAATCTCTGTACCTGAGACACAGTTGTGTTATATAAGAAGCTGTCTATAGACGATATACTTATTAAAAACACATATATCTTCATGTATAAGGTAGAGACAATGACATCTCTGCAGGTCTAGATGTTATATCTAGCCTGATTGTTATCAGTAATTAATATAAATATTAATTACCTGTCTCTTGGTTCCTTTCCTGCAGCTGACGGGGGTATAGGTCACTTTCACCTTCTCACCGGGCATCAATCACCTATAAAAAGACACAGGTATGATAACATGTCCCTTATACATGCTACAGACGCTAATATATATAACACTCTAGGGCCAGAACTACTTGTCTCAGGGATTATAAAACCGCATTAGAAAAAAGAACAAAAGAAAAGATAGAACCCATTGAGATATAGATGATAGGGATTTTTATTTCTATTGTCGTGCAGTGTATTATCCCTCCCAGGATGATGTTGACAGACACTATTGTTAGGTTTTTTGGGGTTTTGTGTTTGCAATGTTTGGGGTAAGTGTTATTTTTTGTTTCTTTATTCATAAATTTTAAGGGTAATATATGTTTTTTTATTTTTGGGGAAGGGGGCAGGAGCAAAATATTTTATTAATTATTATTGTTTATTTGTTTTTTAATCAAAAACTGTTATTTTTGTTGTTATTATTATTCATCAACATCATCAATATTTTATATATTTTTATTTGGCAAAATATTTCTTGGAATGTCTTTTATCAATTTTGTGCAGAAATTTAGGATAGAGGTTAACCATGTTGCGGTGGGAATTGCTAAACTAAAAATTAATAACAGAAATACAGTTTGCCCCCGAGATTCCAAAGCACAGAATGCACTTCAGATCAACAGCCGAAGCATCGTAGGGGGACCCATTCTAATGGAGACAATGTCCTCCACCCGTTTCCAGAACATTGAGGGGCCACTCAAAGAAATGGGCAGTCGAGCTTGAGCCACAGATGGTTGTCTCCATTCTGTATTTCTGTTTTATAATCAACATAATGTATTTTTCATAGTTTTAAATGGCAATAATCAGTTATAGTATGTGATTTATTACATTAACTTATAGATTTTTCTTTACAGTACAGTTATGTCTTAAATCTGCGGTCAGTCTATTGAAAAAGGGATTACTACAAATAAAAACAGATATTAGAAATCATAAATGTTCCTAATCTCTGTACCTGAGACATGGTTGTGTTATATAAAAAGCTGTCTGTAGACGATGTACTTATTAAAAACACATATATCTTCATGTATAAGGTAGAGACTATGACATCTTTGCAGGTTTAGATGTTGTATCTAGCCTGATTTTTATCAGTAATTAATATAAATATTAATTACCTGTCTCTTTGTTCCTTTCCTGCAGCTGACGGGGGTATAGGTCCCTTTCACCCTCTCACCGGGCATTATTCACCTATAAAAAGACACAGGTATGATAACATGTCCCTTATACATGCTACAGACGCTAATATATAACACTCTAGGGCCAGAACTACTTGTCTCAGGGATTATAAAACCGCATTAGAAAAAAGAACAAAAGAAAAGATGGAACCCATTGAGATATAGATGATAGGGATTTTTATTTCTATTGTAGTGCAGTGTATTATCCCTCCCAGGATGATGTTGACACAGGGGCGGACATATCACTTGTTCAACCGGTTCGGCTGCACAGGGGCCCAGCGTGTTAGGGGGCCCACCTAGTGGCCCAGGTCACAGTCTGGGCCCCTGCAGGGCCCCCTGCCAGTACTTCATACTAAATGCTGCAGCAACAGGTCCCGGACCTGCCGCTGACAGCAGTAATTTACCTTTAAACCGGCCGGGCGAGACGGACAGGCCAGGTGCCGTCATCAGGGGGGTACAACCGGTACCCCAGTAAGGGGCTTGGACCCTCAGGGAGGCCCAACTGGCCCCAACACTCTTTCTTGCGAGTCAGTGAGTGACTGTCACTCACTGACGGCTGGGGGGGGGGGGAGTCTTACTGTACACTGACTGACTACATCATATTCTTTTTTCTTATGTTCCAGCCCTGCCCTGTCTGTTGCCCAGACTGGCCAGCGAAGCTGGAGCGAGAGGGAGCGCCGTCCGGAGGGCAGCACTCTGTCACTTTATAATGTCAGGGGCTGCAGTTGGTATGAGACATGCCTGTGCGCGGCTCTCAGTTACCAGCAGGGCCTGTAGTAGCAGCTGGCCAGTGACGTCAGATCACGTGTTCCTCCTCTTCCTGCCCACTGCCTGCAATAGAGGAGCGGAGCAGCAGACTACACTGCACACAGGTACTTACTTGTATGGGGGCAGTGTATGATGGCTGTGTATGTGTGTGTGTGTGTGTGTGTGTGTATATGGGGACAAAGTGTGTGTGTATGATGGCTGTCTATGTGTATATAGAAGCTGTGTATGTTTATATAGAAGCTGTGTATGTGTATATAGAAGCTGTCTATGTATATATAGAAGCTGTGTATGTGTATGATGGCCATGTGTGCGTATAATTGGGCAGTGTGTGTATATAGAAGCTGTATACGTGTATATAGAAGCTGTGTATGTTTATATAGAAGCTGTGTATGTGTATATAGAAGCTGTGTATGTGTATGATGGCCATGTGTGTATACAGGGGCAGTGTGTGTATATAGAGGCAGTGTATTTATTTATGGCCATGTGTGTATGATGGCAGTGTGTGTCTATATAGTGGCAGTGTATATGCATATAGAAGCTGTGTTTGTGTATGATGGCCATGTATGTATAAAGGGGCAGTGTGTGTCTATATAGTGGCAGTGTATGTGTATATAGTGGCTGTATATGTGTGTATGATGGCAGTGTGTGTCTATATAGTGGCAGTGTATGTGTATAGTGGCTGTATATGTGTGTATGATGGCAGTGTGTGTATATATAGTGGCAGTGTATGTGTATATAGTGGCTGTATATGTGTGTATGATGGCCGTGTGTGTCTATATAGTGGCAGTGTTTGTGTATAGTGGCTGATATGTGTGTATGATGGCAGTGTGTGTCTATATAGTGGCAGTGTATATGCATATAGAAGCTGTGTATGTGTATGATGGCCATGTGTGTATAAAGGGGCAGTGTGTGCATATAGCAGCTGTGTATGTGTGTATGATGGCTGTGTGTGTATATAGAGGCAGTGTATATATTTATGATGCATGTGTGTATATAGAGGCAGTGTATGTGCATATAGAAGCTGTGTATGATGGCCATGTGTGTGTGTATATAGGGGTAGTGTGTGTGTATGTGTTATGGCCGCCATCAGAACAGTTATGTTGTATGCACTCTATGGGTTAAATGCCATTCATTTGATAGCATGCAGTAAGAGACTGAGAATGTAGTCTGCCAGAGAGAGGATTTATGCATTGATGTTTTGGAGTGTGCTAAAACTCTCAATAATATACTAATAATGAGTGTGACTACAAAACTAACACTACTAATTCTGAATACATGCAAATACATAAAATAACTGACAAGGATCCTGCGATGGACATGGAACACATGATTGTATATAAGACTAACACATTGATGTTGAAAATTGGAAGTTCACTCAGGCAAGTGTGCATATATGGTCGGTGTGAACAGGTGGCAAGTATTAATATGGCTACTAAGATGGTGGCCGGAAATAGATGCAGATATGTATAAATACAGTTCTATTCACTTTCTTTTTTGATATATGGTTTTTAGAAGAAGTATTAAAAGTGAGGTTTTAAAGTCTCAGATTATGTATTCAGTGCCATATACAGTCATAATGGTAAATGTTGGCACCCCTGAAATTTTTCAAGAAAAATAAGTATTTCTCACAGAAAAGGATTGCAGTAACACATGTTTTGCTATACACATGTTTATTCCCTTTGTGTGTATTAGAACTAAACCAAAAAAGGGAGGAAAAAAAGCAAATTGGACATAATGTCACACCAAACTCCAAAAATGGTCTGGACAAAATTATTGGCACCCTTAACTTAATATTTGGTCGCACACCCTTTGGAAAAAATAACTGAAATCAGTGTCTTCCTATAACCATCAATAAGCTTCTTACACCTCACAGCCGGAGTGTTGGACCACTCTTCCTTTGCAAACTGCTCCAGGTCTCTTATTGGAAGAGGCGCCTTTTCCCAACAGTAATTTAAGGATCTCTCCACAGGTGTTCAATGATATTTAGATCTGGACTCATTGCTGGCCACTTCAGAACTCTCCAGCGCTTTGTTGCCATCAATTTCTGGGGGCTTTTTGACGTATGTTTGGGGTCATTGTCCTGCTGGAAGACCCAAGATCTCGGACGCAGACCCAGCTTTCTGACACTGGGCTGTACAGTGCGACCCAAAATCTGTTGGTAATCCTCAGATTTCATGATGTCTTGTACACATTCAAGGCCCCCAGTGCCAGAGGCAGCAAAACAACCCCAAAACATCATTGACCTCCACCATATGTCACTGTAGGTACTGTGCTCTTTTCTTTGTAGTTTTCATTCCGTTTTCGGTAAACAGTAGAATGATGTGCTTAACCAAAAAGCTCTATCTTGGTCTCATCTGTCCACAAGACGTTTTCCCAGAAGGATTTTGGTTAATCAAGTTCATTTTGGCAAAATGTAGTCTTGCTTTTTTATGTCTCAGTGTCAGCAGTGGGGTCCTCCTGGGTCCCCTCCATAGCGTTTCATTTCATTTAAATGTCGACTGATAGTTCGCGCTGACTCTGATGCTCCCTGAGCCTGCAGGACAGCTTGAATATCTTTGGAACTTGTTTGGGTCTGCTTATCCACCATCCGGACTATCCTGCGTTTACACCTTTAATTAATTTTTCTCTTCCATCCATGCCCAGGGAGATTATCTACAGTGCCATGGGTTGTAAACTTCTTGATAATGTTGCGCACTGTGGACAAAGGAAAATCTAGATCTCTGGAGATGGATTTGTAACCTTTAGATTGTTGATATTTTTCCACGATTTTGGTTCTCAAGTCCTCAGACAGTTCTTCTCCTCTTTCTGTTGTCCATGCTTAGTGTGGCACACACAGACACACAATGCAAAGACTAAGTGAACTTCTCTCCTTTTTATCTGCATTCAGGTGTGATTTTGATATTGCCCACACCTGTTACTTGCCCCAGGTGAGTTTAAAGGAACATCACATGCTTGAAACAATCTTATTTATCCACAATTTTGAAAGGGTTCCAATAATTTGTGACATTAAAGTATGACATTATGTCCAATTTGCTTTTTCCTCCCTTTTTTGGGGGTTAGTTCCAATACACACAAAGGGAATAAACATGTGTATAGCAAAACATGTGTTACTGCAATCCTGTTCTGTGAGAATTTTATAGAAAAATTTCAGGGGTGCCAACATTTACGGCCATGACTATATGTGTGTATTGGCGCTGTGTATGAGTATATAGAGGCTGTGTACGCATATGAGGCTGTATATGTGTATTTCCTTAAGGTTGCAGGGTGTAAATGTACGTCCTGCCCCCCTCCAGCTCTGTGCTTCATAACCGGTTGGTTAGAGCTGGGACATGTGGCTAATGCCAGAGTTCACCAATCAGGGTGATGTCCAGCATTAACCACATTAGATGCCACAATCAAAGTTCATTGCAGCATCTAAAAGTATGAAAATAGGTTGCCAGATAGCCCAGAGGAGCTGATCAGGACCACAGCAAAATTGTGGTGTCCCGATCAACTCAGCGGAGGGTACCTATCTGCCTCCGGCTCGTCTGATCTGTGCATCTTTTAGTGCAGAAAGCTTCAACAGCCTGTAGTAAGGTAGCGCCAATAACACTGATCAATTCTGTGCTATGGCACAGCATTGATAAGTATATGCAATCTAAAAATTACTTGGGGGCGGGGAGGGGTTGAAGGAGGCCTTGACCTGTGTAAGGGGCCCCAACATTTCTGACGGCAGCCCTGATGTGGGTGTGTCAGCTGTGTAATAATGATGAGGTGCTTAAGGTATATGGGGTGATGAGGAGACTGAGGATGGAGTGCGTGGGGTGTATGGGGGTGATGAGGAGACTGAGGATGGAGTGCATGGGGTGATGAGGAGACTGAGGATGGAGTGCATGGGGTGTATGGGGTGATGAGGAGACTGAGGATGGAGTGCATGGGGTGATGAGGAGACTGAGGATGGAGTGCATGGGGTGATGAGGAGACTGAGGATGGAGTGCATGGGGTGTATGGGGTGATGAGGAGACTGAGGATGGAGTGCATGTGGTGATGATGAGACTGAGGATGGGGTGCGTGGGGTGATGAGGAGACTGAGGATGGAGTGCATGGGGTGATGAGGAGACTGAGGATGGGGTGTGTGGGGTGTATGGGGTAATGAGGAGACTGAGGATGGGGTGTGTGGGGTATATGGGGTGATGAGGAGACTGAGGATGGAGTGCGTGGGGTGTATGGGATGATTCAGTGGTTGGTACAGTATTTGTCAGTATTATATTCATGGAGTACAGTGGTTGGCAGTATTATATTAATGGAGTACAGAGGTTGGCAGTATTATATTAATAGAGTACAGTGGTTGGCAGTATTATATTCAGGGGTACAGTATTTGGCAGTATTATATTCAGGGGTACAGTGGTTAGCAGTATTATATTCAGGGGTACAGTGGTTGGCATTATTCAGGGGGTACAGTGGTTGGCAGTATTATATTCAGGTGGTACAGTATTTGGCAAGGTTATAATGATTATTGTCATCATACAGAGGATGAGGATCTACTGACAAATTAAGGAACCAATGATGTCCAGGTGTCAGACTCTGCAGAGAAGATGGAAGAAATCCTGGTGTCTGGACCAGATGAAGAAAAAAAATAAAGACAACAGAAAAGACATAAGGAGCCAAGGAACCAGGGGGTGCCAAGGGGTGTCGTACTAAGTCAAGGGGTGCGAATGTAAAGGGGAGCACTGCCCTCTGCCTGCCAGCTAGATAAGGGTCAGGCTGACTCAGGGGAGTACTCATGGGGCCTGGTCCGCACACTGAGAGGGACAGGAGCCACCCGGAGCCCACCTCAGGAGCCGTTCCATCCACCTGTGGTGGACAAGGCAAGTGGCGACACTACACGGGCGGGGTAAGTGGAGGCACTCTGGTGGGGTCTAGGTACATGAGGGGGCACAGTGCTGGTGGTGGTGGGGGGGGGGGGGGCAGGCACATTCTTTGCACAGGGGCCCTCTGCTGTCTGTGTCCGCCCCTGTGTTGACAAATACTATTGTTAGGTTTTTGGGCGTTTTGTGTTTGCAATGTTTGGGGTATGTGTTATTTTTTGTTAGAGACTATGACATCTTTGCAGGTTTAGATGTTGTATCTAGCCTGATTGTTATCAGTAATTAATATAAATATTAATTACCTGTCTCTTTGTTCCTTTCCTGCAGCTGACGGGGGTTTAGGTCCCTTTCAACCTCTCACCGGGCATCAATCACCTATAAAAAGACACAGGTATGATAACATGTCCCTTATACATGCTACAGACGCTAATATATATAACACTCTAGGGCCAGAACTACTTGTCTCAGGGATTATAAAACCGCATTAGAAAAAAGAACAAAAGAAAAGATGGAACCCATTGAGATATAGATGATAGGGATTTTTATTTCTATTGCAGTGCAGTGTATTATCCCTCCCAGGATGATGTTGACAGAGACTATTGTTAGGTTTTTGGGGGTTTTGTGTTTGCAATGTTTGGGGTATGTGTTATTTTTTGTTTCTTTATTCATAAATTTTAAGGGTAATATATGTTTTTTTATTTTTGGGGGAAGGGGGCAGGAGCAAAATATTTTATAAATTATTTTAGTTTTTTGTTTTTTAATCAAAAACTGTTATATTTGTTGTTATTATTATTATTCATCAATTTCATCAATATTTTATATATTTTTATATGGCAAAATATTTCTTGGAATGTCTGTTATCAATTTTGTGCAGAAATTTCTGATAGAGGTTAACCATGTTGCGGTGGGAATTGCTAAACTAAAAATTAATAACAGAAATACAGTTTGCCCCCGAGGTTCCAAAGCACAGAATGCACTTCAGATCAACAGCCGAAGCATCGTAGGGGGACCCATTCTAATGGAGACAATGTCCTCCACCCGTTTCCACAACATTGAGGGGCCACTCAAAGAAAGGGGCAGTCGAGCTTGAGCCACAGACGGTTGTTTCCATTCTATATTTCTGTTTTATAATCAACATAATGTATTTTTCATAGTTTTAAATGGCAATAATCAGTTATAGTATGTGATTTATTACATTAACTTATAGATTTTTCTTTACAGTACAGTTATGTCTTAAATCTGCGGTCAGTCTATTGAAAAAGGGATTACTACAAATAAAAAACAGATATTAGAAAACATAAATGTTCCTAATCTCTGTACCTGAGACACAGTTGTGTTATATAAGAAGCTGTCTATAGACGATATACTTATTAAAAACACATATATCTTCATGTATAAGGTAGAGACTATGACATCTTTGCAGATTTAGATGTTGTATCTAGCCTGATTGTTATCAGTAATTAATATAAATATTAATTACCTGTCTCTTTGTTCCTTTCCTGCAGCTGACGGGGGTATAGGTCCCTTTCACCCTCTCACCGGGCATTAATCACCTATAAAAAGACACAGGTATGATAACATGTCCCTTATACATGCTACAGACGCTAATATATATAACACTCTAGGGCCAGAACTACTTGTCTCAGGGATTATAAAACCGCATTAGAAAAAAGAACAAAAGAAAAGATGGAACCCATTGAGATATAGATGATAGGGATTTTTATTTCTATTGCAGTGCAGTGTATTATCCCTCCCAGGATGATGTTGACAGAGACTATTGTTAGGTTTTTGGGGGTTTTGTGTTTGCAATGTTTGGGGTATGTGTTATTTTTTGTTTCTTTATTCATAAATTTTAAGGGTAATATATGTTTTTTTATTTTTGGGGGAAGGGGGCAGGAGCAAAATATTTTATAAATTATTTTAGTTTTTTTGTTTTTTAATCAAAAACTGTTATTTTTGTTGTTATTATTATTATTCATCAATTTCATCAATATTTTATATATTTTTATTTGGCAAAATATTTCTTGGAATGTCTGTTATCAATTTTGTGCAGAAATTTCGGATAGAGGTTAACCATGTTGCGGTGGGAATTGCTAAACTAAAAATTAATAACAGAAATACAGTTTGCCCCCGAGGTTCCAAAGCACAGAATGCACTTCAGATCAACAGCCGAAGCATCGTAAGGGGACCCATTCTAATGGAGACAATGTCCTCCACCCGTTTCCACAACATTGAGTGGCCACTCAAAGAAAGGGGCAGTCGAGCTTGAGCCACAGACGGTTGTTTCCATTCTGTATTTCTGTTTTATAATCAACATAATGTATTTTTCATAGTTTTAAATGGCAATAATCAGTTATAGTATGTGATTTATTACATTAACTTATAGATTTTTCTTTACAGTACAGTTATGTCTTAAATCTGCGGTCAGTCTATTGAAAAAGGGATGACTACAAATAAAAAACAGATATTAGAAAACATAAATGTTCCTAATCTCTGTACCTGAGACACAGTTGTGTTATATAAGAAGCTGTCTATAGACGATATACTTATTAAAAACACATATATCTTAATGTATAAGGTAGAGACTATGACATCTCTGCAGGTATAGATGTTATATCTAGCCTGATTGTTATCAGTAATCAATATAAATATTAATGACCTGTCTCTTTGTTCCTTTCCTGCAGCTGACGGGGGTATAGGTCCCTTTCACCCTATCACCGGGCATTTATCACCTATAAAAAGACACAGGTATGATAACATGTCCCTTATACATGCTACAGACGCTAATATATATAACACTCTAGGGCCAGAACTACTTGTCTCAGGGATTATAAAACCGCATTAGAAAAAAGAACAAAAGAAAAGATGGAACCCATTGAGGTATAGATGATAGGGATTTTTATTTCTATTGTAGTGCAGTGTATTATCCCTCCCAGGATGATGTTGACAGAGACTATTGTTAGGTTTTTGGGGGTTTTGTGTTTGCAATGTTTGGGGTATGTGTTATTTTTTGTTTCTTTATTCATAAATTTTAAGGGTAATATATGTTTTTTTATTTTTGGGGAAGGGGGCAGGAGCAAAATATTTGATAAATTATTATTGTTTATTTGTTTTTTAATCAAAAACTGTTATTTTTGTTGTTATTATTATTCATCAACTTCATCAATATTTTATATATTTTTATTTGGCAAAATATTTCTTGGAATGTCTTTTATCAATTTTGTGCAGAAATTTAGGATAGAGGTTAACCATGTTGCGGTGGGAATTGCTAAACTAAAAATTAATAACAGAAATACAGTTTGCCCCCGAGATTCCAAAGCACAGAATTCACTTCAGATCAACAGCCGAAGCATCTTAGGGGGACCCATTCTAATGGAGACAATGTCCTCCACCCGTTTCCAGAACATTGAGGGGCCACTCAAAGAAATGGGCAGTCGAGCTTGAGCCACAGACGGTTGTCTCCATTCTGTATTTCTGTTTTATAATCAACATAATGTATTTTTCATAGTTTTAAATGGCAATAATCAGTTATAATATGTGATTTATTACATTAACTTATAGATTTTTCTTTACAGTACAATTATGTCTTAAATTTGCGGTCAGTCTATTGAAAAAGGGATTACTACAAATAAAAAACAGATATTAGAAATCATAAATGTTCCTAATCTCTGTACCTGAGACATGGTTGTGTTATATAAGAAGCTGTCTATAGACGATATACTTATTAAAAACACATATATCTTCATGTATAAGGTAGAGACTATGACATCTTTGCAGGTTTAGATGTTATATCTAGCCTGATTGTTATCAGTAATTAATATAAATATTAATTACCTGTCTCTTTGTTCCTTTCCTGCAGCTGACGGGGGTATAGGTCCCTTTCACCCTCTCACCGGGAATCAATCACCTATAAAAAGACACAGGTATGATAACATGTCCCTTATACATGCTACAGACGCTAATATATCTAACACTCTAGGGCCAGAACTACTTGTCTCAGGGATTATAAAACCGCATTAGAAAAAAGAACAAAAGAAAAGATGGAACCCATTGAGATATAGATGATAGGGATTTATATTTCTATTGCAGTGCAGTGTATTATCCCTCCCAGGATGATGTTGACAGAGACTATTGTTAGGTTTTTGGGGGTTTTGTGTTTGTAATGTTTGGGGTATGTGTTATTTTTTGTTTCTTTATTCATAAATTTTAAGGGTAATATATGTTTTTTTTATTTTTGGGGGAAGGGGGCAGGAGCAAAATATTTTATAAATTATTTTAGTTTTTTTGTTTTTTAATCAAAAACTGTTATTTTTGCTGTTATTATTATTCATCAATTTCATCAATATTTTATATATTTTTATTTGGCAAAATATTTCTTGGAATGTCTGTTATCAATTTTGTGCAGAAATTTAGGATAGAGGTTAACCATGTTGCGGTGGGAATTGCTAAACTAAAAATTAATAACAGAAATACAGTTTGCCCCCGAGGTTCCAAAGCACAGAATGCACTTCAGATCAACAGCCAAAGCATCGTAGGGGGACCCATTCTAATGGAGACAATGTCCTCCACCCGTTTCCACAACATTGAGGGGCCACTCAAAGAAAGGGGCAGTCGAGCTTGAGCCACAGACGGTTGTTTCCATTCTGTATTTCTGTTTTATAATCAACATAATTTATTTTTCATAGTTTTAAATGGCAATAATCAGTTATAGTATGTGATTTATTACATTAACTTATAGATTTTTCTTTACAGTACAGTTATGTCTTAAATCTGCGGTCAGTCTATTGAAAAAGGGATTACTACAAATAAAAAACAGATATTAGAAATCATAAATGTTCCCAATCTCTGTACCTGAGAAACAGTTGTGTTATATAAGAAGCTGTCTATAGACGATATACTTATTAAAACACATATATCTTCATGTATAAGGTAGAGACTATGACATCTCTGCAGGTCTAGATGTTATATCTAGCCTGATTGTTATCAGTAATTAATATAAATATTAATTACCTGTCTCTTTGTTCCTTTCCTGCAGCTGACGGGGGTATAGGTCCCTTTCACCCTCTCACCGGGCATTAATCACCTATAAAAAGACACAGGTATGATAACATGTCCCTTATACATGCTACAGACGCTAATATATATAACACTCTAGGGCCAGAACTACTTGTCTCAGGGATTATAAAACCGCATTAGAAAAAAGAACAAAAGAAAAGATGGAACCCATTGAGATATAGATGATAGGGATTTTTATTTCTATTGTAGTGCAGTGTATTATCCCTCCCAGGATGATGTTGACAGACACTATTGTTAGGTTTTTGGGGGTTTTGTGTTTGCAATGTTTGGGGTATGTGTTATTTTTTGTTTCTTTATTCATAAATTTTAAGGGTAATATATGTTTTTTTATTTTTGGGGAAGGGGGCAGGAGCAAAATATTTGATAAAGTATAATTTTTTATTTGTTTTTTAATCAAAAACTGTTATTTTTGTTGTTATTATTATTCATCAACTTCATCAATATTTTATATATTTTTATTTGGCAAAATATTTTTTGGAATGTCTTTTATCAATTTTGTGCAGAAATTTGGGATAGAGGTTAACCATGTTGCGGTGGGAATTGCTAAACTAAAAATTAATAACAGAAATAGAGTTTGCCCCCGAGGTTCCAAAGCACAGAATGCACTTCAGATCAACAGCCGAAGCATCGTAGGGGGACCCATTCTAATGGAGACAATGTCCTCCACCCGTTTCCACAACATTGAGGGGCCACTCAAAGAAAGGGGCAGTCGAGCTTGAGCCACAGACGGTTGTTTCCATTCTGTATTTCTGTTTTATAATCAACATAATGTATTTTTCATAGTTTTAAATGGCAATAATCAGTTATAGTATGTGATTTATTACATTAACTTATAGATTTTTCTTTACAGTACAGTTATGTCTTAAATCTGCGGTCAGTCTAATGAAAAAGGGATTACTACAAATAAAAAACAGATATTAGAAATCATAAATGTTCCCAATCTCTGTACCTAAGACACAGTTGTGTTATATAAGAAGCTGTCTATAGACGATATACTTATTAAAAACACATATATCTTCATGTATAAGGTAGAGACTATGACATCTTTGCAGGTCTAGATGTTATATCTAGCCTGATTGTTATCAGTAATTAATATAAATATTAATTACCTGTCTCTTTGTTCCTTTCCTGCTGCTGACGGGGGTATAGGTCCCTTTCACCCTCTCACCGGGCATTAATCACCTATAAAGAGACACAGGTATGATAACATGTCCCTTATACATGCTACAGACGCTAATATATATAACACTCTAGGGCCAGAACTACTTGTCTCAGGGATTATAAAACCGCATTAGAAAAAAGAACAAAAGAAAAGATGGAACCCATTGAGATATAGATGATAGGGATTTTTATTTCTATTGTAGTGCAGTGTATTATCCCTCCCAGGATGATGTTGACAGACACTATTGTTAGGTTTTTGGGGGTTTTGTGTTTGCAATGTTTGGGGTATGTGTTATTTTTTGTTTCTTTATTTATAAATTTTAAGGGTAAGATATGTTTTTTTATTTTTGGGGAAGGGGGCAGGAGCAAAATATTTGATAAATTATTATTGTTTATTTGTTTTTTAATAAAAAAAACTGTTATTTTTGTTGTTATTATTATTCATCAACTTCATCAATATTTTATATATTTTTATTTGGCAAAATATTTCTTGGAATGTCTTTTATCAATTTTGTGCAGAAATTTAGAATAGAGGTTAACCATGTTGCGGTGGGAATTGCTAAACTAAAAATTAATAACAGAAATACAGTTTGCCCCCGAGATTCCAAAGCACAGAATGCACTTCAGATCAACAGCCGAAGCATCTTAGGGGGACCCATTCTAATGGAGACAATGTCCTCCACCCGTTTCCAGAACATTGAGGGGCCACTCAAAGAAATGGGCAGTCGAGCTTGAGCCACAGACGGTTGTCTCCATTCTGTATTTCTGTTTTATAATCAACATAATGTATTTTTCATAGTTTTAAATGGCAATAATCAGTTATAGTATGGGATTTATTACATTAACTTATAGATTTTTCTTTACAGTACAGTTATGTCTTAAATCTACGGTAGGTCTATTGAAAAAGGGAATACTACAAATAAAAAACAGATATTAGAAATCATAAATGTTCCTGATCTCTGTACCTGAGACATGGTTGTGTTATATAAGAAGCTGTCTATAGACGATATACTTATTAAAAACACATATATCTTCATGTATAAGGTAGAGACTATGACATCTTTGCAGGTTTAGATGTTGTATCTAGCCTGATTGTTATCAGTAATTAATATAAATATTAATTACCTGTCTCTTTGTTCCTTTCCTGCAGCTGACGGGGGTATAGGTCCCTTTCACCCTCTCACCGGGCCTCAATCACCTATAAAAAGACACAGGTATGATAACATGTCCCTTATACATGCTACAGACGCTAATATATCTAACACTCTAGGGCCAGAACTACTTGTCTCAGGGATTATAAAACCGCATTAGAAAAAAGAACAAAAGAAAAGATGGAACCCATTGAGATATAGATGATAGGGATTTTTATTTCTATTGCAGTGCAGTGTATTATCCCTCCCAGGATAATACTGACAGAGACTATTGTTAGGTTTTTGGGGGGTTTGTGTTTGTAATGTTTGGGGTATGTGTTATTTTTTGTTTCTTTATTCATAAATTTTAAGGGTAATATATGTTTTTTTATTTTTGGGGGAAGGGGGCAGGAACAAAATATTTTATAAATTATTTTAGTTTTTTTGTTTTTTAATCAAAAACTGTTATTTTTGTTGTTATTATTATTCATCAATTTCATCAATATTTTATATATTTTTATTTGGCAAAATATTTCTTGGAATGTCTGTTATCAATTTTGTGCAGAAATTTCGGATAGAGGTTAACCATGTTGCGGTGGGAATTGCTAAACTAAAAATTAATAACAGAAATAGAGTTTGCCCCCGAGGTTCCAAAGCACAGAATGCACTTCAGATCAACAGCCGAAGCATCGTAGGGGGACCCATTCTAATGGAGACAATGTCCTCCACCCGTTTCCACAACATTGAGGGGCCACTCAAAGAAAGGGTTAGTCGAGCTTGAGCCACAGACGGTTGTTTCCATTCTGTATTTCTGTTTTATAATCAACATAATGTATTTTTCATAGTTTTAAATGGCAATAATCAGTTATAGTATGTGATTTATTACATTAACTTATAGATTTTTCTTTACAGTACAGTTATGTCTTAAATCTGCGGTCAGTCTAATGAAAAAGGGATTACTACAAATAAAAAACAGATATTAGAAATCATAAATGTTCCCAATCTCTGTACCTAAGACACAGTTGTGTTATATAAGAAGCTGTCTATAGACGATATACTTATTAAAAACACATATATCTTCATGTATAAGGTAGAGACTATGACATCTTTGCAGGTCTAGATGTTATATCTAGCCTGATTGTTATCAGTAATTAATATAAATATTAATTACCTGTCTCTTTGTTCCTTTCCTGCTGCTGACGGGGGTATAGGTCCCTTTCACCCTCTCACCGGGCATTAATCACCTATAAAGAGACACAGGTATGATAACATGTCCCTTATACATGCTACAGACGCTAATATATATAACACTCTAGGGCCAGAACTACTTGTCTCAGGGATTATAAAACCGCATTAGAAAAAAGAACAAAAGAAAAGATGGAACCCATTGAGATATAGATGATAGGGATTTTTATTTCTATTGTAGTGCAGTGTATTATCCCTCCCAGGATGATGTTGACAGACACTATTGTTAGGTTTTTGGGGGTTTTGTGTTTGCAATGTTTGGGGTATGTGTTATTTTTTGTTTCTTTATTTATAAATTTTAAGGGTAATATATGTTTTTTTATTTTTGGGGAAGGGGGCAGGAGCAAAATATTTGATAAATTATTATTGTTTATTTGTTTTTTAATAAAAAACTGTTATTTTTGTTGTTATTATTATTCATCAACTTCATCAATATTTTATATATTTTTATTTGGCAAAATATTTCTTGGAATGTCTTTTATCAATTTTGTGCAGAAATTTAGGATAGAGGTTAACCATGTTGCGGTGGGAATTGCTAAACTAAAAATTAATAACAGAAATACAGTTTGCCCCCGAGATTCCAAAGCACAGAATGCACTTCAGATCAACAGCCGAAGCATCTTAGGGGGACCCATTCTAATGGAGACAATGTCCTCCACCCGTTTCCAGAACATTGAGGGGCCACTCAAAGAAATGGGCAGTCGAGCTTGAGCCACAGACGGTTGTCTCCATTCTGTATTTCTGTTTTATAATCAACATAATGTATTTTTCATAGTTTTAAATGGCAATAATCAGTTATAGTATGTGATTTATTACATTAACTTATAGATTTTTCTTTACAGTACAGTTATGTCTTAAATCTACGGTAGGTCTATTGAAAAAGGGATTACTACAAATAAAAAACAGATATTAGAAATCATAAATGTTCCTAATCTCTGTACCTGAGACATGGTGGTGTTATATAAGAAGCTGTCTATAGACGATATACTTATTAAAAACACATATATCTTCATGTATAAGGTAGAGACTATGACATCTTTGCAGGTTTAGATGTTGTATCTAGCCTGATTGTTATCAGTAATTAATATAAATATTAATTACCTGTCTCTTTGTTCCTTTCCTGCAGCTGACGGGGGTATAGGTCCCTTTCACCCTCTCACCGGGCATCAATCACCTATAAAAAGACACAGGTATGATAACTTGTCCCTTATACATGCTACAGACGCTAATATATCTAACACTCTAGGGCCAGAACTACTTGTCTCAGGGATTATAAAACCGCATTAGAAAAAAGAACAAAAGAAAAGATGGAACCCATTGAGATATAGATGATAGGGATTTTTATTTCTATTGTAGTGCAGTGTATTATCCCTCCCAGGATGATGTTGACAGACACTATTGTTAGGTTTTTGGGGGTTTTGTGTTTGCAATGTTTGGGGTATGTGTTATTTTTTGTTTCTTTATTTATAAATTTTAAGGGTAATATATGTTTTTTTATTTTTGGGGAAAGGGGCAGGAGCAAAATATTTGATAAATTATTATTGTTTATTTGTTTTTTAATAAAAAACTGTTATTTTTGTTGTTATTATTATTCATCAACTTCATCAATATTTTATATATTTTTATTTGGCAAAATATTTCTTGGAATGTCTTTTATCAATTTTGTGCAGAAATTTAGGATAGAGGTTAACCATGTTGCGGTGGGAATTGCTAAACTAAAAATTAATAACAGAAATACAGTTTGCCCCCGAGGTTCCAAAGCACAGAATGCACTTCAGATCAACCGCCGAAGCATCTTAGGGGGACCCATTCTAATGGAGACAATGTCCTCCACCCGTTTCCAGAACATTGAGGGGCCACTCAAAGAAATGGGCAGTCGAGCTTGAGCCACAGACGGTTGTCTCCATTCTGTATTTCTGTTTTATAATCAACATAATGTATTTTTCATAGTTTTAAATGGCAATAATCAGTTATAGTATGTGATTTATTACATTAACTTATAGATTTTTCTTTACAGTACAGTTATGTCTTAAATTTGCGGTCAGTCTATTGAAAAAGGGATTACTACAAATAAAAAACAGATATTAGAAATCATAAATGTTCCTAATCTCTGTACCTGAGACATGGATGTGTTATATAAGAAGCTGTCTATAGACGATATACTTATTAAAAACACATATATCTTCATGTATAAGGTAGAGACTGTGACATCTTTGCAGGTTTAGATGTTGTATCTAGCCTGATTGTTATCAGTAATTAATATAAATATTAATTACCTGTCTCTTTGTTCCTTTCCTGCAGCTGACGGAGGTATAGGTCCCTTTCATCCTCTCACCGGGCATCAATCACCTATAAAAAGACACAGGTATGATAACATGTCCCTTATACATGCTACAGACGCTAATATATCTAACACTCTAGGGCCAGAACTACTTGTCTCAGGGATTATAAAACCGCATTAGAAAAAAGAACAAAAGAAAAGATGGAACCCATTGAGATATAGATGATAGGGATTTATATTTCTATTGCAGTGCAGTGTATTATCCCTCCCAGGATGATGTTGACAGAGACTATTGTTAGGTTTTTGGGGGTTTTGTGTTTGTAATGTTTGGGGTATGTGTTATTTTTTGTTTCTTTATTCATAAATTTTAAGGGTAATATATGTTTTTTTATTTTTGGGGGAAGGGGGCAGGAGCAAAATATTTTATAAATTATTTTAGTTTTTTTGTTTTTTAATCAAAAACTGTTATTTTTGTTGTTATTATTATTCATCAGTTTCATCAATATTTTATATATTTTTATTTGGTAAAATATTTCTTGGAATGTCTGTTATCAATTTTGTGCAGAAATTTAGGATAGAGGTTAACCATGTTGCGGTGGGAATTGCTAAACTAAAAATTAATAACAGAAATACAGTTTGCCCCCGAGGTTCCAAAGCACAGAATGCACTTCAGATCAACAGCCGAAGCATCGTAGGGGGACCCATTCTAATGGAGACAATGTCCTTCACCCGTTTCCACAACATTGAGGGGCCACTCAAAGAAAGGGGCAGTCGAGCTTGAGCCACAGACGGTTGTTTCCATTCTGTATTTCTGTTTTATAATCAACATAATGTATTTTTCATAGTTTTAAATGGCAATAATCAGTTATAGTATGTGATTTATTACATTAACTTATAGATTTTTCTTTACAGTACAGTTATGTCTTAAATCTGCGGTCAGTCTATTGAAAAAGGGATTACTACAAATAAAAAACAGATATTAGAAATCATAAATGTTCCCAATCTCTGTACCTGAGAAACAGTTGTGTTATATAAGAAGCTGTCTATAGATGATATACTTATTAAAAACACATATATCTTCATGTATAAGGTAGAGACTATGACATCTCTGCAGGTCTAGATGTTATATCTAGCCTGATTGTTATCAGTAATTAATATAAATATTAATTACCTGTCTCTTTGTTCCTTTCCTGCAGCTGACGGGGGTATAGGTCCCTTTCACCCTCTCACCGGGCATCAATCACCTATAAAAAGACACAGGTATGATAACATGTCCCTTATACATGCTACAGACACTAATATATCTAACACTCTAGGGCCAGAACTACTTGTCTCAGGGATTATAAAACCGCATTAGAAAAAAGAACAAAAGAAAAGATGGAACCCATTGAGATATAGATGATAGGGATTTTTATTTCTATTGTAGTGCAGTGTATTATCCCTCCCAGGATGATGTTGACAGACACTATTGTTAGGTTTTTGGGGGCTTTGTGTTTGCAATGTTTGGGGTATGTGTTATTTTTTGTTTCTTTATTTATAAATTTTAAGGGTAATATATGTTTTTTTATTTTTGGGGAAGGGGGCAGGAGCAAAATATTTGATAAATTATTATTGTTTATTTGTTTTTTAATAAAAAACTGTTATTTTTGTTGTTATTATTATTCATCAACTTCATCAATATTTTATATATTTTTATTTGGCAAAATATTTCTTGGAATGTCTTTTATCAATTTTGTGCAGAAATTTAGGATAGAGGTTAACCATGTTGCGGTGGGAATTGCTAAACTAAAAATTAATAACAGAAATGCAGTTTGCCCCCGAGATTCCAAAGCACAGAATGCACTTCAGATCAACAGCCGAAGCATCTTAGGGGGACCCATTCTAATGGAGACAATGTCCTCCACCCGTTTCCAGAACATTGAGGGGCCACTCAAAGAAATGGGCAGTCGAGCTTGAGCCACAGACGGTTGTCTCCATTCTGTATTTCTGTTTTATAATCAACATAATGTATTTTTCATAGTTTTAAATGGCAATAATCAGTTATAGTATGGGATTTATTACATTAACTTATAGATTTTTCTTTACAGTACAGTTATGTCTTAAATTTGCGGTCAGTCTATTGAAAAAGGGATTACTACAAATAAAAAACAGATATTAGAAATCATAAATGTTCCTAATCTCTGTACCTGAGACATGGTTGTGTTATATAAGAAGCTGTCTATAGACGATATACTTATTAAAAACACATATATCTTCATGTATAAGGTAGAGACTATGACATCTTTGCAGGTTTAGATGTTGTATCTAGCCTGATTGTTATCAGTAATTAATATAAATATTAATTACCTGTCTCTTTGTTCCTTTCCTGCAGCTGACGGGGGTATAGGTCCCTTTCACCCTCTCACTGGGCATCAATCACCTATAAAAAGACACAGGTATGATAACATGTCCCTTATACATGCTACAGACGCTAATATATCTAACACTCTAGGGCCAGAACTACTTGTCTCAGGGATTATAAAACCGCATTAGAAAAAAGAACAAAAGAAAAGATGGAACCCATTGAGATATAGATGATAGGGATTTATATTTCTATTGCAGTGCAGTGTATTATCCCTCCCAGGATGATGTTGACAGAGACTATTGTTAGGTTTTTGGGGGTTTTGTGTTTGTAATGTTTGGGGTATGTGTTATTTTTTGTTTCTTTATTCATAAATTTTAAGGGTAATATATAATTTTTTATTTTTGGGGGAAGGGGGCAGGAGCAAAATATTTTATAAATTATTTTAGTTTTTTTGTTTTTTAATCAAAAACTGTTATTTTTGTTGTTATTATTATTCATCAGTTTCATCAATATTTTATATATTTTTATTTGGTAAAATATTTCTTGGAATGTCTGTTATCAATTTTGTGCAGAAATTTAGGATAGAGGTTAACCATGTTGCGGTGGGAATTGCTAAACTAAAAATTAATAACAGAAATACAGTTTGCCCCCGAGGTTCCAAAGCACAGAATGCACTTCAGATCAACAGCCGAAGCATCGTAGGGGGACCCATTCTAATGGAGACAATGTCCTCCACCCGTTTCCACAACATTGAGGGGCCACTCAAAGAAAGGGGCAGTCGAGCTTGAGCCACAGACGGTTGTTTCCATTCTGTATTTCTGTTTTATAATCAACATAATGTATTTTTCATAGTTTTAAATGGCAATAATCAGTTATAGTATGTGATTTATTACATTAACTTATAGATTTTTCTTTACAGTACAGTTATGTCTTAAATCTGCGGTCAGTCTATTGAAAAAGGGATTACTACAAATAAAAAACAGATATTAGAAATCATAAATGTTCCCAATCTCTGTACCTGAGAAACAGTTGTGTTATATAAGAAGCTGTCTATAGATGATATACTTATTAAAAACACATATATCTTCATGTATGAGGTAGAGACTATGACATCTCTGCAGGTCTAGATGTTATATCTAGCCTGATTGTTATCAGTAATTAATATAAATATTAATTACCTGTCTCTTTGTTCCTTTCCTGCAGCTGACGGGGGTATAGGTCCCTTTCACCCTCTCACCGGGCATTAATCACCTATAAAAAGACACAGGTATGATGACATGTCCCTTATACATGCTACAGACGCTAATATATATAACACTCTAGGGCCAGAACTACTTGTCTCAGGGATTATAAAACCGCATTAGAAAAAAGAACAAAAGAAAAGATGGAACCCATTGAGATATAGATGATAGGGATTTTTATTTCTATTGTAGTGCAGTGTATTATCCCTCCCAGGAGGATGTTGACAGACACTATTGTTAGGTTTTTGGGGGTTTTGTGTTTGCAATGTTTGGGGTATGTGTTATTTTTTGTTTCTTTATTTATAAATTTTAAGGGTAATATATGTTTTTTTATTTTTGGGGAAGGGGGCAGGAGCAAAATATTTGATAAATTATTATTGTTTATTTGTTTTTTAATAAAAAACTGTTATTTTTGTTGTTATTATTATTCATCAACTTCATCAATATTTTATATATTTTTATTTGGCAAAATATTTCTTGGAATGTCTTTTATCAATTTTGTGCAGAAATTTAGGATAGAGGTTAACCATGTTGCGGTGGGAATTGCTAAACTAAAAATTAATAACAGAAATACAGTTTGCCCCCGAGATTCCAAAGCACAGAATGCACTTCAGATCAACAGCCGAAGCATCTTAGGGGGACCCATTCTAATGGAGACAATATCCTCCACCCATTTCCAGAACATTGAGGGGCCACTCAAAGAAATGGGCAGTCGAGCTTGAGCCACAGACGGTTGTCTCCATTCTGTATTTCTGTTTTATAATCAACATAATGTATTTTTCATAGTTTTAAATGGCAATAATCAGTTATAGTATGTGATTTATTACATTAACTTATAGATTTTTCTTTACAGTACAGTTATGTCTTAAATCTACGGTAGGTCTATTGAAAAAGGGATTACTACAAATAAAAAACAGATATTAGAAATCATAAATGTTCCTAATCTCTGTACCTGAGACATGGTTGTGTTATATAAGAAGCTGTCTATAGACGATATACTTATTAAAAACACATATATCTTCATGTATAAGGTAGAGACTATGACATCTTTGCAGGTTTAGATGTTGTATCTAGCCTGATTGTTATCAGTAATTAATATAAATATTAATTACCTGTCTCTTTGTTCCTTTCCTGCAGCTGACGGGGGTATAGGTCCCTTTCATCCTCTCACCGGGCATCAATCACCTATAAAAAGACACAGGTATGATAACATGTCCCTTATACATGCTACAGACGCTAATATATCTAACACTCTAGGGCCAGAACTACTTGTCTCAGGGATTATAAAACCGCATTAGAAAAAAGAACAAAAGAAAAGATGGAACCCATTGAGATATAGATGATAGGGATTTTTATTTCTATTGTAGTGCAGTGTATTATCCCTCCCAGGATGATGTTGACAGACACTATTGTTAGGTTTTTGGGGGTTTTGTGTTTGCAATGTTTGGGGTATGTGTTATTTTTTGTTTCTTTATTTATAAATTTTAAGGGTAATATATGTTTTTTTTATTTTTGGGGAAGGGGGCAGGAGCAAAATATTTGATAAATTATTATTGTTTATTAGTTTTTTAATAAAAAACTGTTATTTTTGTTGTTATTATTATTCATCAACTTCATCAATATTTTATATATTTTTATTTGGCAAAATATTTCTTGGAATGTCTTTTATCAATTTTGTGCAGAAATTTAGGATAGAGGTTAACCATGTTGCGGTGGGAATTGCTAAACTAAAAATTAATAACAGAAATACAGTTTGCCCCCGAGATTCCAAAGCACAGAATGCACTTCAGATCAACAGCCGAAGCATCTTAGGGGGACCCATTTTAATGGAGACAATGTCCTCCACCCGTTTCCAGAACATTGAGGGGCCAATCAAAGAAATGGGCAGTCGAGCTTGAGCCACAGACGGTTGTCTCCATTCTGTATTTCTGTTTTATAATCAACATAATGTATTTTTCATAGTTTTAAATGGCAATAATCAGTTATAGTATGGGATTTATTACATTAACTTATAGATTTTTCTTTACAGTACAGTTATGTCTTAAATTTGCGGTCAGTCTATTGAAAAAGGGATTACTACAAACAAAAAACAGATATTAGAAATCAAAAATGTTCCTAATCTCTGTACCTGAGACAAGGTTGTGTTATATAAGAAGCTGTCTATAGACGATATACTTATTAAAAACACATATATCTTCATGTATAAGGTAGAGACTATGACATCTTTGCAGGTTTAGATGTTGTATCTAGCCTGATTGTTATCAGTAATTAATATAAATATTAATTACCTGTCTCTTTGTTCCTTTCCTGCAGCTGACGGGGGTATAGGTCCCTTTCACCCTCTCACCGGGCATCAATCACCTATAAAAAGACACAGGTATGATAACATGTCCCTTATACATGCTACAGATGCTAATATATCTAACACTCTAGGGCCAGAACTACTTGTCTCAGGGATTATAAAACCGGATTAGAAAAAAGAACAAAAGAAAAGATGGAACCCATTGAGATATAGATGATAGGGATTTTTATTTCTATTGCAGTGCAGTGTATTATCCCTCCCAGGATGATGTTGACAGAGACTATTGTTAGGTTTTTGGGGGTTTTGTGTTTGTAATGTTTGGGGTATGTGTTATTTTTTGTTTCTTTATTCATAAATTTTAAGGGTAATATATGTTTTTTTATTTTTGGGGGAAGGGGGCAGGAGCAAAATATTTTATAAATTATTTTAGTTTTTTTGTTTTTGAATCAAAAACTGTTATTTTTGTTGTTATTATTATTCATGAATTTCATCAATATTTTATATATTTTTATTTGGTAAAATATTTCTTGGAATGTCTGTTATCAATTTTGTGCAGAAATTTAGGATAGAGGTTAACCATGTTGCGGTGGGAATTGCTAAACTAAAAATTAATAACAGAAATACAGTTTGCCCCCGAGGTTCCAAAGCACAGAATGCACTTCAGATCAACAGCCGAAGCATTGTAGGGGGACCCATTCTAATGGAGACAATGTCCTCCACCCGTTTCCACAACATTGAGGGGCCACTCAAAGAAAGGGGCAGTCGAGCTTGAGCCACAGACGGTTGTCTCCATTCTGTATTTCTGTTTTATAATCAACATAATGTATTTTTCATAGTTTTAAATGGCAATAATCAGTTATAGTATGTGATTTATTACATTAACTTATAGATTTTTCTTTACAGTACAGTTATGTCTTAAATCTGCGGTCTGTCTATTGAAAAAGGGATTACTACAAATAAAAAACAGATATTAGAAATCATAAATGTTCCCAATCTCTGTACCTGAGACACAGTTGTGTTATATAAGAAGCTGTCTATAGACGATATACTTATTAAAATCACATATATCTTCATGTATAAGGTAGAGACTATGACATCTCTGCAGGTCTAGATGTTATATCTAGCCTGATTGTTATCAGTAATTAATATAAATATTAATTACCTGTCTCTTGGTTCCTTTCCTGCAGCTGACGGGGGTATAGGTCACTTTCACCTTCTCACCGGGCATCAATCACCTATAAAAGACACAGGTATGATAACATGTCCCTTATACATGCTACAGACGCTAATATATATAACACTCTAGGGCCAGAACTACTTGTCTCAGGGATTATAAAACCGCATTAGAAAAAAGAACAAAAGAAAAGATGGAACCCATTGAGATATAGATGATAGGGATTTTTATTTCTGTTGTAGTGCAGTGTATTTTCCCTCCCAGGATCATGTTGACAGAGACTATTGACAGGTTTTTGGGGGTTTTGTGTTTGCAATGTTTGGGGTATGTGTTATTTTTTGTTTCTTTTAGCATGGCATTGATCAGTGTTATTGCCACTCAACTGCTCCTGCCTGGATCTCAGGCATGGAGCAGTCATTTGGCGATCGGACAGCGAGGAGGCAGGTAGGGATCCTCCTCGCGTCCTGCAAGCTGTTCGGGACGCCACGATTTTATCGCGGAGGTCCCGATCAGCACCATTGAGCTAACCAGCAATGTTTACTTTCCTTCAATGGTCAGTGAATTAAACAAAAAAGGATCCCTGAAGGTTCCAGGGTAATAGTGCAATATCAACCTTTAAGGGGCTACCCCTTCTGGGGAAAACCCTTACTAGAAGCCCCCCTAAAACTTTTAAACTTTATTCAATTCACAAACTAAAAAGCTACCCTTATGAAACACACGGTTTAAAATTATCGGCGGTGTCACTGAAGTTTTTATGGAAATGGAAAACCTCTCCTACCTACTAAGTTTCTGTTAGTGCTCAACAATTAATATATATTGTGCACTATGATCTGTGCACTAGTAGGTGAGTATGCATGCTGCATTAACATTACTAACAGTGAACACACGCTGTATTAAAACATGGCTAGCCTCTTCGACGTTTCGCTGAATAAACCAGCTTGGTCAAGGGCTTTGAGGCTAATGGTGCCCCGGACGCAAGGTAGGCTTTATATAATCTCACATTGCGTTCATTTCCTGTGCCGTGCTATCGCCAATCAGATGGCCGCACATCACAATCTTGTGTCCCGCTATTGTTGTGTACCAATCCTGCGAAAAATCGCAACCAATCATACAGTTTGTTATGGTCTGGCATGTGTTTATTTTCTGCGCCTATCACCACCTTTGTTTACATGTGATGTCACAGTAGGTACGCATGTCCACACATTGGTAATCAATGCGCAAGCCTCATGATGGATGATTCACTTCTCGCGATATCTACATATTGCTGGACCTGTGCGCATGACTTCGGACTTTGTCTGTATTTCACTTCTAGAGTACTACTGCACATGTTATGGGACTAAGACTGTGTAGGGTATGTTCCAAATTATCCATAGTGCAGACCATGGAGTATGTAAAAGTGTGATATTAACATGAGTAATTATATTCTCATGTAAATGATCTTGTAACTCATGCAATTTTATAGGAGAAAAAAATATTTTATTTATTTATATTCTGTGAATCGGTATAGACTGCTATTTATTCTGTTTGTTATGTAATAAGCTATGGTAGTCTGGGATATATGATGTCCTAAGATATGGATTTCTTGAGTAGCATGTAAGTTGCAAGGGAGGGGCGGGGGGGGGGGGGGGGAATAAGGAAGGGAGAAGGGAAGCAGAGGGAATTATACATATATATATATATATATATATATACACATATATATATACAGTAGATGGAAGTGAAAAAACGTTATCTTATTCAGAAAGTTCTTGCTTGTATAATCTTAATCTATTTATTATTAGTGATTGGTGCTATATTTTATATTTTAGTATGACTAAGGGCGTCCTGTTACACGCCTGAAACGCGTAACCCTGTATTTACCGTTCCTGTTTTTATCCATTTAATAAATCTGGGATCCGCTTTACCTCGCTGGCATTTCTTCCTTGTTTCTGCATTCGGTGCTGCCATACACCTGCCGTGCGTTGGTTTTGGGAGGATGGTCCGGTGGTAGCTGATCAGCTCGCACTTTACCTATATTTTATTTTTGTTATATTTATGTTATTATTTGTATTTTTTATGTATTTTGTGTATTTTATTTTTTAGTTAGTGATTTTAGATTTTTATATACATATTTTTTATATATATTTTTTACATTTTATTAATTTTTATTGTTTTTATTTTAATTTTATATTGAGTTAAAGTATTTAACAGTAAGTATATTTTATGATGAATTTATTGCTAATATTTCTAATTTCTAATGTTATCCCAAATTTTTCATTTTCACAAGGGGTAATTGAGAAAAAGCCCCCCATAATTTGTATCACCATTTCTTCTGAATATTTAAATAACTCCATGTGTGGACATAAAGTGCTCTGCTGGCTCACTACAGGGCTCAGAAGAGAAGGAGCGCCATTGGACTTTTGGAGAGAGAATTTGGCTGGAATTGAAGGCCATGTGCGTTTACAAAGCCCCCATGGTGCCAGAACAGCGGAACCCCCCCCCAACATGTGACCCCATTTTGGAAACTACACCCCTCATGGAATGTAATAAGGGGTGCAGTGAGCATTTATGCCCTACTGGTGTCTGACAGATTTTTGGAACAGGGGTCCATGAAAATGAAAAATTTAAGTTTTTATTTGCACAGCCCACTGTTCCAAAAGTCTGTCAAACGTCAGTGGTATGTAAATGCTCACTGCACCCATTGTTACATTCTGTGAGGGGTGTTGTTTCCGAAATAGAGTCACATGTGGGGGGTCCACTGTTCTGGCACCATGGGGGCTTTGTAAACGCACATGTCCCCTGACTTGAATTCCAGACGAATTCTCTCTCCAAAAGCCCAATGGCGCTTCTTCTCTTCTGATCATTGTAGTTTGCTCGCAGAGCACTTTACATCCATACATGGGATACTTCCAAACCCAGAAGAAATGGGGTTACAAATTTTGAGGGGCATTTTCTCGTATTTCCTCCTATTTTTTTTATTTACTCATCCAAATTTTACAAAAAGTCATCAAACACCTGTGGTGTGTTAAGGCTCACTGTACCCCTTGTTATGTTCCTTGAGGGGTGTGTTTCCTCTTTTTAATAACTATGAACATGTATTCCTTAGTTTAGTTGGGTCTGTTAGGGTTTATTTTAGGGTTCTGACAATTTTAATGGTAACAATATCCCTACAACCTAAGGAAGGCAAAAAGCACCCATGATTGTCATAGACATGGTACAGAAAAATTTCTACATGACCCGCTAACTTTGAAGGGGGAAGTGCCTAAAGGCACTTCCCCTTCAAAGTTAGATTCAAATCGCTGGGAACTACAATATAATACCTGGTCGGCATATAACCTTATCTTATATGTAATCTTGTGTCCATGGCCTGCTAGCAATTGGATAGATCCCTAAATCAACATTCCACATAGTTTAATCCAGTATTGTCTAATATTCAGGTGTAATACACAAATGTAGGGTGCAAGGAGGCTGATCTAAGCTGCTCAAGTGTCTCATCCCGGCACATCCACTTACTTGCTCTCCCCTCCAGCTCCTTCTTGATTGAAAAACCGGGCTCAGAACATCAATCAAGGAGGGCCTGGGAGGTGGGAGCAACCGAGGAGGTGTGCCAAGCTTCGGCACTTCAGCAGATTAACCCCACCTCTTTGGAACTTGGCTGAAAAATTGAACACTGATTTTACAAATTAGGCAACTATTATCAGCTAAAAAAAAAAAAAGGTACAATAGGGTCTGAAGTTCTTTGGAGCAAATAGAGTTGATAAATTCCCTTTAAAGTGGTACTCTGCCCCTGAACATCTTATCCGCTATAGAAAGGATAGGGAATAAGATGTCTGATGGCAGGTGTCTTGCCACTGGGAACCCCCGCGATCTCTGTGCCGTCACGCCCCCTCCCATAGACATTAATAGAGGGGGTGTGGTTTGGCGATATGGATTGCCACAGATTCCGCAAAGTCGGCCTAGATATCGTGGGGGGTCCCAGTGGCCAGACCCACTCCAGGATCAGACATCTCATCCACAATGTTTTGGATAGGGGATAAGATGTCTATGGGCGGAGTACACCTTTAGCCCCTTAAGGACCCAGGACGTACGGGGACGTCCCAGCACCCTGGGCTTTAAGGACCCAGGACGTCCCCGTACGTCCTGGCGTTTTCCGGGCCCTGCCGCGCGCCGGGCTGAGATCAGAAGCGGATGCCTGCTGAAATGCTTCAGCAGGCATCCAGGGCAAATGCCCTGGGCATGCTGGGAGTTGCAGTTTTGCAACAGCTGGAGGTCCACAGTTTGGAGACCACTGTGCCCTTCCAGATGTTGCAAAACTACACATCCCCAGCATGCCATTACTGTCCAGGCATGCTGGGAGTTGTAGTTCTGTAACATCTGGCCCTTCAGATGTTGCAGAACTACAACTCCCAGCATGCCTGGACAGTTTTGGCATACTGGGAGTTGTAGTTTTGCAACATTTGGAAGGGCACAGATTGGGAACCACTGTATTAGTGGTCTACAAACTGTAGTCCTCCAGATGTTGCAAAACTACAACTCCAAGCATTCTGGGAGTTGTAGTTCGGCAACATCTGGCTCTCAAGATGTTGCAGAACATCTACTTCCAGCATGCCTGAGAATGTTTGGGGGTAGTGGTTTTGCAACAACTGGAGGCACACTGGTTGGGAAACATTGTCTGTTTCCTAACTCAGTGTTTCCCAACCCGTGTGCCTCCAGCTGTTGCAAAACTATACCTACCAGCATGCACTGATAGACAGTGCATGCTGGGAGTTGTAGTTTTGCAACAGCTGGAGGCCCCCCTGTGAATGTACAGGGTACATTCACATGGGCAGGGGGCTTACGGTGAGTATCAGGCTGCAAGTTTGCGACGCAGCAAATTTTGCGCGGCAGCTCAAACTCGCAGCGGGAAACTCGCTGTAATCCCTCGCCCATGTGACTGTACCCTAAAAACACTACACTACACTATACTATCACAAAATAAAAGAAAAAGAAAAAAACACTACATATACACATACCCCTACACAGCCCCACCTCCCCTCCCCAATAAAAATGAAAAACGTCTGGTGCGCCACTGTTTCCAAAATGGAGCCTCCAGCTGTTGCAAAACAAGAACTCCCAGTATTGCCAGACAGCCGTTGACTGTCCAAGCATGCTGGGAGTTTTTCAACAGCTGGAGGCACCCTGTTTGGGAATCACTGGCGTAGAATACCCCTATGTCCACCCCTATGCGAATCCCTAATTCAGGCCTCAAATGCACATGGCGCTCTCTCACTTCGGAGCCCTGTCGTATTTCAAGGCAACAGTTTAGGGCCACATATGGGGTATCACCGTACTCGGGAGAAATTGCCTAACAAATTTTGGGGGGCTTTTTCTCCTTTCACCCCTTATGAAAAGGTGAAGCTGGGGTCTACACCAGCATGTTAGTTTAAAAAAATAAATTTTTTACACTAACATGCTGATGTTGCCCTATACTTTTCATTTTGACAAGAGGTAAAAGGGAAAAAAGCCCCCCAAAATTTGTAAAGCAATTTCTCCCGACTACGGAGATACCCCATATGTGGGCGCAAAGTGTTATGGGGGCGCACAACAAGGCCCAGAAGGGAGAGTGCACCATGTACATTTGATGTGATTTGCACAGAGGTGGCTGATTGTTACAGCGGTTTTGACAAACGCAAAAAAAATAAAACCCCACATGTGACCCCATTTCGGAAACTACACCCCTCACGGAATGTAATGAGGGGTGTGGTGAGAATTTACACCCCACTGGTGTCTGACAGATCTTTGGAACAGTGGGCTGTGCAAATAAAACATTTTGTACAGCCCACTGTTCCAAAGATCTGACAGACACCAGTGGGGGGGGGGGGGGTAAATGCTCACTGTACCCCTTGTTATGTTCCTCAAGGGGTCTAGTTTCCAAAATGGTATGCTATGTGGGGGTTATTTTGCTGTCCTTGCACCATAGGGGCTTCCCCTGTTAACCCTTGCAAAAATTTGAAATTTTGGGGGGGAAACACACATTTTAGTGAATTTTTTTTTTTTTTTACGTTTGCAAAAGTCGTGAAACCACTGTGGGGTATTAAGGCTCACTTGATTCCTTGTTACATTCCTCAAGGGGTCTAGTTTCCAAAATGGTATGCCATGTGTTTTTTCTTTTGCTGTCCTGGCACCATAGGGGCTTCCTAAATGCGACATGCCCCCCGAGCTAAATTTGCTCTTAAAAAGCCAAATATGACTCCTTCTCTTCTCACCCGTAGTGCACTTCAGGTCAACTTATGGGGTACCTCCATACTCAGAAGAGATGGGGTTACAAATTTTGGGGGGTATTTTCTGCTATTAACCCTTGCAAAAATGTGAAATTTGGGGGGAAACACACATTTTAGTGAATTTTTTATTTATTTTTTTACATATGCAAAAGTGGTGAAACGCCTGTGGGGTATTAAGGCTCACTTAATTCCTTGTTACGCTCCTCAAGGGGTCTAGTTTCCAAAATGGTATGGTATGTGTTTTTTTTTTTTTTTTGCTGTTCTGGCACCATAGGGGCTTCCTAAATGCAACATGCCCCCCAAAAACCATTTCAGAAAAACGTACTCTCCAAAACCCCCTTCTTCGCTTCTGAGCCCTCTACTGCGCTCGCCGAACACTTTACATAGACATATGAGGTATGTGCTTACTCGAGAGAAATTGGGCTACAAATATAAGTATACATTTTCTCCTTTTACCCCTTGTAAAAATTCAAAAATTGGGTCTACAAGAACATGCGAGTGTAAAAAATGAAGATTGTGAATTTTCTCCTTCCCTTTGCTGCAATTCCTGTGAAACACCTAAAGGGTTAAAACGCTGACTGAATGTCATTTTGAATACTTTTGGGGGGTGCAGTTTTTATAATGGGGTCATTTGTGGGATATTTCTAAGATGAAGACCCTTCAAATCCACTTCAAACCTGAACTGGTCCCTGAAAAATAGTGAGTTTGGAACTTTGAAGCCCTCTGGTGTCTTCCAAAAGTGAAAACACGTAAATTTTATGATGCAAACATAAAGTGGACATATTGCATATGTGAATATAAAAAAAATATTTGGAATATCCATTTTCCTTACAAGCAGAGAGCTTCAAAGTTAGAAAAATGCTAAATTTTCAAATTTTTCATCAAATTTTGGGATTTTTCCCCAAGAAAGGTTGCAAGTTACCACAAAATGTTACCACTATGTTAAAGTAGAATATGTCACGAATAAACAATCTCGGAATCAGAATGATAACTAAAAGCATTCCAGAGTTATTAATGTTTAAAGTGACAGTGGTCAGATGTGCAAAATATGGCCAGGTCCTAAGGTGTAAAATGGCTGGGTCCTTAAGGGGTTAAAGAAGTTGTCTCATTTAAAAAAAAAAAATACCAACAAACAAAAGTTCTATACTAATGCATTATGTGACATTTAACATATTTCAATGTACCAGGATTACAATATTGTTTGAGAGATATAAGATTACTAATTCTCCATGTACCTGCATTGTATTGATAACTGTTGGTTACGACCCACTAAGTCGGGGTAAGGGTGGGTTCACACCACGTTTTAGCTATATGGGGACCGGATCCAGCTGGGGGGAGTGAAAACCGGGCGCTCCCATATCCCAGCCGGTCCCGGCCCCCTTCTCATTCATTTAAATGAGCCAACCGGAGTCAAACAATGTCTCCGGTCGGCTCATTTTTGCCCCATATCCGTTTTTCTGAACCAACTGAAAACCGCAGTTTGACTCTGGTCAGATCATTCAAATGAATGAGAAGGGGGCCAGGTCCGGCTGGTATAAGGGAGCACCTGGTTTTCACTGCCCCCAGCCAAATCAGGTCCCTGTATAGCTAAAACGTGGTGTGAATGCTCCCTAACACATGCTCAGTTCAACTGCAGTGTCCTGAAGGTAATGGCAGTTTGTTTCCACTGTGCTTATAAGCAAGGGGGATTGGGGGAAAGTTGCCTGGCAACGGTAGGGTTCCAGCTCAGAGAGGATACTAGGGGATCAGATCCATGAGGGAGAAGAACTCTACAGGGATATAAATTATTTTTGTACCCCTTTACATATATGTATGGGGCACACATCTGATTTTACCAAATTTGCTCTGTGGGACAATCATGTTAAAGAAAATTCAATGTATGCATTTCTTTTTATGATTCAGTACTAATAGTCATACAAGAAATCCAGCATTAAAATAGTGAAATATACGTTATTTCAGCCTAATTTCTTGTTTTAGGTTATAACAGGAGGTCATGTTAAAGGTCAGACATCTCTTACATTACTTCCCTGTCACCCCCATTAGTAGGTCACATACATGTAGGTGTGTTTTAGACATTTAGGTGCTTTTGACTTTCTTAGTATAGAAAACTATACATATAGGGGGAGATTTATCAACACCAGCGCAGAGGAAATGTTGACCAGTTGCCCGTAGAAACCAATAAGATTGATTCTTTCATTTTAAAAAGGCCTCTAAAAACTGAAAGAAGCGATCTGATCTGATGCTCCACTCTTCCTCTACACAGGTTTTGATGATTCTCCCCCATAGACTTAATATACCCATACAGGACATACACCCCCCCCAACTCTTTGTATAATAGAATTGAATATAAACAGTATATACTTGGTCATTTGTGATCATCAGCAAAGTGTATAGTTAAATAACTAGATTTAATACAATTAACACTATTATTGTGACACATTATATTTAAAAGATCTAGTCATTATTTGCAAGTCTAGAACTCTAGATGTATTCTGATCAATATTTAGGATTGATGTACCTCTCCTGTGTCATCTTGTCCTCTTCCTCATCTCCTGCTCTTTGTGTGCGCTCCCTCTGATACCTAAGGCCTGAACTGTACTAGTGGCTGGTAAAGGTATCAACCAAAGACTGATGTCACATGTGTGATGTCATAAGGGAAGGTTAAGAAAGAAAGCTGGTAAGGCCACTGTATGATTTTATAGTGTTATTTTTAATGGGATCTGTTAGGCTTCCATTGTGATATCTAACATTTTACAAGACAAAATATTAAAGAATGTTGTGCTATAAATAAAAAAAATCCCCATTATACGACTCTGTTGGTGGAAAAATAAAAAGTTATCTTAGAAGGCAGGGAAGGAGAAAAAAAAAGAAAATAAATGAAATGGGAAGAGTTAAATAGGGTCTGTCACATTTCTGACACACTGGGCTATATTTTCAACCAGGAACCTTGGCGGCAGCATTAAAAATATTTTAAATACTTATGATGTAGCTGCTGCCGCCATGCTGTATCCTAGAGAAAAATAATGAACCTTAGGTAAATCCGAGTCAGAACAACCGCTCATTATGCTCATTTTGTTGCATATTTGTGACAGATCTGCATTATAAAATAGGGGTTGAGGTGGATTTTCATCAGCGGAAATTTGCTGCCAAAAATTTGGCACAGAGAGCCTGCTCCTCTTCAAACTCACAGCAGGAAACATGGGGTTGGCTGTCTGGGGATGCTGAAAGTTGTAGTTTTGCAATATCTGGAGGGCCACAGTTTGGTGACCACTGTGCAGTGGTCTCTAAACTGTGACCTTCCATATGACATTTCCAGGCCATTCGGATCTCTGGTGACCCAATGGCCTGGAAAAAAAAGAGATCGGTGCCGTAAGTTCCCCGTTCCGAGTTTGAGTTGTGAGAAATTTGCCGAGGATCAAACTTGTAGCGGAAAACTTGTTGTAAACCTGACTGTGTGTACGTACAGAAAAATCACTATTCACCTATGAGGAAAGGGGGGGTTAACTGCTGCCTATACCTATGGAGAAAGGGGGAGGGGTCTACTCTGTTCCTATACCTACAGGGAGGAGGGTTAACTCTGCTGCCTAAACCTATGGGGAAGGGGGGTTAACTCTACCGCCTATGCCTACAGGGAAGGGGGGTTAACTCTGCTGCCTATACCTACAAGGAAGAGGGGGGGGGGGGTAATTCTGCTGTCTATACCAACAGGGAAGGGGGGGGGCTACCTAACTTTATATGTATGCCTAAATACTTACCTACATACCGGGCTATCTAACTACCTACATACCTGGCTACCTAACTATGTACATGTCTGGCCTTCATACATGGCTGCCTAACTACCTAGCTAGCCCCCTACCTACCTACCTGGCTAGTCACCTACCTACATATCTGGATTCCTGATCCGCCTACCTAGTTATTTATTTACGTGGCTACCTATCTACCTGAAGGGGATTATTACAGTTTGTGGGCCTATAGATGGGTGGACACTGAAAAAATGTAGAGTCTGACATGTTTGCCCTGCAGATGGTAAGAGATTGACATGGTGGTCTGATCCAGACAGAGAAGAAAAGGAAAGAGGACGCTGCAGATCAGTGGTATATATTTACTCCTTGTATACCAGTATTATTGGTCATGGAAATTTGCCTACGTTAAAGTGTTTCTTACATAAACACATTTTAATTTATTATGTGGGAGATTTGGGTGGAAAAGGGACGTGGTAGAAGACTGAGGAGGCAGTGGGCCCTTCCTTTTTTTGGTCTGGGGGCCCCAAGTGTTGTCAGCCCACCCCTGACTCCATATGTGGACACAAAGCAATGTGTGGGTGCAGGGACGTGCACACATAGGAGTGAAAGGGGGGCTGGAGCCCCTGCCCTTTTCCTCACCTGCCCCTCTAGTGCCCTCACAAAAAGAGCTGCAGGGTGACAGGTGAAGTAAAAAGGATCCATTGCTGGGGAGATTTGTATGTGGTTTAATGGAGGGTGCTGTGCCCTCCCTGCAGCAAGGGGCGCCACTCTCCCTGTCATTATCTGCCATTTCTCTGCTTCTCTCCACACAGAGGAGACAGGAGCAGCGGAGGCAGAGAGAAGCCCCGCCCACTGCATGTCCAGACACAAAATTCAGTCTATGCAGCCCTTACTGTAAGTGACTGTAAATATATGTGAGTGATTGTGTCTAAGTGTGTGTGTGTGTATATGTGAGTGATTGTATGTCAGTGTGTGTGTGTATGTATATATATTTGTGTGTATGTGTTTGTGTGTTTCTCTATGTATGCGCCTGTGCAGAGAGGGATGGCTGGGGCCTTAGTGTAAGTGACTGTGTATATATGTGAGTGACTGTATGTCAGTGTGAGGTGCATATATATGTGTGTTTGTGTGTGTGTCTATCTCTATGTATGTGCCTATATATGTGAGCAAGTGAATCTATGTATATGTGTATGTATGTATGTGTGTGTATGTGTGTGTGTGTGTATGTGTACATATATATATATATATATATATATATATATGTGTGTGAGCAAGTGAATCTATGTATATGTGTATATATATATATGAGCAAGTGAATCTATGTATATGTGTATCTATGTATGTGTGCGTATGTGTGTGTGTGTGTGTGTGTGTATATATATATATATATATATATATATATATATATATATGTGAGCAAGTGAATCTATGTATATGTGTATATATATATGAGCAAGTGAATCTATGTATATGTATGTATGTATACAGTGGCGTTGCTAGGGTTGGTGTCACCCGGTGCGGTAGAAAATGGTGTCACTCCCATACCTCCCTCCTCCCCCCAGTAAGTTTTTAGCCTGTTGTGACAGACACCACTGTTGTAGCGCATTGTGAGAAATTCCAGTATAATAATCAGATATACCAGTTGCCACAGAATGGGAAAGGGTTAAAGAAGTTTTCATCATTTAAATATACTGCTCCCAGAATTACTTAAAGGGGTACTCCACTGGAAAACATTTACTTTTATATCAACTGGTGCCAGAAAGTTAAACAGATTTTTAAATTACTTCTATTTAAAATCTTAATACTTACAGTACTTATAAGCTGGTGTATGCTCCACAGGAAGTTGTATAGTTATTTCCAGTCTGACCACAGTGCTATTTGCTGACACCTCTGTCCATGTCAGGAACTGTCCAGAGGTTTGCTATGGGGATTTGCTCCTACTATGGACAGTTCTTGACATGGACAGAGGTGTCAGCACAGAGCACTGTGGTCAGACAGAAAATAAATTAAAAAAGAAAATAACTTCCTGTGAATCGCTTATACAGCAGCTAATAAGTACTGGAAGGATTAAGATTTTTTAATAGAAGTAATTTACAAATCTGTTTAACTTTGTAGCACCAGTTGATTAAAAAAAATGTTTTCCAGTAGAGTACCCCTTTGAGCAGTGGTGAGGTTATGCTGGGAGTTGTAGTTTCACTGACCTAACTGTAGAACTGACAAGAGACTACAGGTCTTATAGGACATAGAGAGGAGAATGAACAATGATATCAGTGACTACAGGTGACGTCTTCTCTATAGTCTTCCCTTATCTGATTCAGATGGTACATACCGCCTGGTACAGCTAAAACTTCTGTCTGTAGAATGTGACGCCCAGACGTCTCCTCACTATGTCAGCGCATTCTCATCCTCTATATGAAAACAATTATTATTATAAACCTGCCAGACACTGTATCCTCTAAATATAATACTACTATACACTATACTCTTTGATTATAAACCTTCCATACACCATACCCACTGAATATAATACTACCACACACTGTACATTCTGAATATAATGCCAACAGACACTGTACACTCTGAACATAAATCTGCCACATACTGTACCCCTGAATATAATACAGCCACACACTGTACCCACTGAATATAATACTACCACATACTGTACCCTCTGAATATAATACCAACACATACTGTACACTCTGAATATAATACTACCACCCCCTGCACCCTCTGAATATAATACTTAGAGATGAGCGAACTACAGTAAATTCAACTCGTCACAAACTTCTCGGCTCGGCAGTTGATGCAGTTCCTGCATAAATTAGTTCAGCTTTCAGGTGCTTCGGTGGGCTGGAAAAGGTGGATACAGTCCTAGGAGACTCTTTCCTAGGACTGTATCCACCTTTTCCAGCCCACCGGAGCACCTGAAGGCTGAACTAATTTACGCAGGATAAGTCATCAACTGCCGAGCCGAGAAGTTTGTGACGAATCGAATTTACTGTACGTTCGCTCATCTCTAATAATACTACCACAAACTGCGCCCTCTGAATATAATACTACCACAAACTGCACCCTCTGAATATAACGTTGCCATACAGTGCACCCTCTGAATATAATACCACAACCGCAGTAACACCCCTCAACATCCGTTAGCTGATGCTATTACCACGGGAGGGAGGTATTGGTGGTGTTGCTAGTGGATGATGGGGGTGCTACTACTGGGGGGGGGGTGTTGCTGGAGGATGATGAGGGTGCTACTGGCCATCCCCCCTGGCAGTATTACCCCCATCATCCATCGGCAGGATCATCCTCCTGACAGGATCTGCTGATGGAGGTGCTGCTGGGGGGGGGTGTTGCTGGTGGATGATGAGGGTGCTACTGCCAGGGGGGGAGCATTAGGTAGGCAGCAGTTCCCCCACATTAGGTAGGTAGCAGTTTCCCCACATTAGGTAGCATCTTTTCCCCACATTAGGCAGCATAGATTACGTACATTTGGTACCAGTTCCCCCACATTAGGTAGGTACCAGTTACCCCACATTAGGTAGCAATTTCCACACATTAGGTAGCACAGATTCCCCACATTAGGTAGCAGTTTCCCCACATTAGGTAGCATAGATTCCCCACATTCGGTAGCACGGATTCCCCACATTAGGTAGAATAGACTCCCCACTTTAGGTAGAATAGACTCCCCACATTAGGTAGTAGTTTCCCCACATTAGGCCGCAGGTTCCCTTGCAGGTTCCCCACAATGGGTCAAAGTCTCCCCACATTAGATCACTGGTTCAACCCCCCCCCCCCCCCACACACACACACGCACACACAAAAAAGAAACCACATACAACACAGAGAGACACACACACAAACACACACACAGTCAGAGACACACACACTCACAGACAGGCACACACACAGAGTCACACACACAAACATAGATAGAGACAGACAGACAGAGAGACAGACACACACACTCACCCATCCAGCGCATCGATCCTTCTCACTGGGCGCCCTGCGAGTGACGTATCTGACGTCCCCCTGCGCGGCCATACGGTGTGACGTCAGGCCGGCGCAGACATGGGAGCGGAGGCCGGGCACAGTGCTGGTGAAGGTGAGGGGGGTGGTGTGATGACGGACGGGCGCACTGAAAGAGGGGGGGGTTGCTGATGGACGGGCGCACTGCACACACACAGCGCAGGTGAAGGCGGGGGGGGGTGCTGACGGATGGGAGGCCGGTCGGGCACAGTAGGGGGGTGTCAGTGTAGCTGGGGAGGGGGGTGCTGCGGAGCGTCTTGGTGTCACCCCATTAGGTTAGGGCCGCACCCCCCGCACCCGGGTCGCAACGCCACTGGTATGTATATGTGTGTGTATATGTGAGCAAGTGAATCTATCTATGTATGTGTGTGTGTATATATATATGAGCAAGTGAATCTTTGTATGTGTGTATGTATGTATATGTGTGTGTGTGTATATATATGAGCAAGTGAATCTATGTATGTGTGTATGTATATAAGCAAGTGAATCTGTATGTGTGTATGTATGTGTGTGTGTGTGTGTATGTATGTATGTGTGTATATATCTGTGAGTGATTGTATGTGTGTACCTGTATGTATGATGTGCTTATCGGCTGTATCTTTTAGTATATATTCCATGTTATATGTGTGTCTGTGTATTTATGTTTCTTAATGTATATTTGTACCTGTATGTATGTGTCAGTGTCTCTTTGTATGTGTGTATATTACCTATGTACTGTATGTGTGTATATTACCTATGTACTGTATGTGTGTATATTACCTATGTACTGTATGTGTGTATATGACCTATGTAATGTATGTGCCTTTATGTTATGTGCTTGTATTTATTGTATGAAGCACATTATTAAGGAATTATTGGAGGAATGTAAGCACAGTATATAGGGAATTTATGGAAGCACAGTATATATTTCATTATATTGGAACATTATATTTTTTGTGTATGCTGGCACTGTGTATAGATCCTTAGGGTGCGTTCAAACGTGCCTATTTTTGCTGCAGATCTGCTGCAGATTTTGCTTCCCATTGACAATGGGTAGAGAATTCTGCTAAAGCAAATCTGCAGCAGATCTGCAGCAGAAAATATGCACGTGTGAACGCACCCTTAGTGGTGGCACAGTATAGTTAAATAATAGTGGCACAGTATATAGTTCATTAATGGTGGCACAGTATATAGTTCATTAATGGTGGCACAGTATATAGTTCATTAATGGTGGCACAGTATATAGTTCATTAATGGTGGCACAGTATATAGTTCATTAATGGTGGCACAGTATATAGTTCATTAATGCTGGCACAGTATATAGTTCATTAATGGTGGCACAGTATATAGTTAATTAATGGTGGCACAGTATATAGTTAATTAATGGTGGCACAGTATATAGTTCATTAATGCTGGCACAGTATATAGTTCATTAATGGTGGCACAGTATATAGTTCATTAATGGTGGCACAGTATATAGGGAATTAATAGATGAATGGTGGCACAGTATATAATTCATTAATCGTGGCACAGTATATAGTTAATTAATGGTGGCACAGTATATAGGGAATTAATAGATGAATGGTGGCACAGTATATAATTCATTAATGGTGGCACAGTATATAGTTCATTAATGGTGGCACAGTATGTAGGGAATTAATAGATGAATGGTGGCACAGTATATAATTCATTAATGGTGGCACAATATATAGTTCATTAATGCTGACACAGTATATAGTTCATTAATGGTGGCACAGTATATAGGGATTCAATAGATGAATGGTGGCACAGTATATAGTTCATTAATGGTGGCACAGTATATAGTTCATTAATGGTGGCACAGTATATAGTTCATTAATGGTGGCACAGTATATAGGGAATCAATAGATGAATGGTGGCACAGTATATAGATCATTAAGGGGGGTAAGGTATATAATTAAAGGGAAACTGACAGGCTGTTTATTCGCACTAAACCCAATGCACTAGGTTACAGTGCAGTATACAAAAATTGGTCTTTCCATTTTCTAGGTATTGCCCCACATTGCTAGTATGCGAAGTCAGTCTTGTGCGCAATGGAGGCGGAGTTTCCTGCCTCCATCCTGTATGCTGTGCTATGCATGGACGTCTTTGTATATTTATAATTCTTTTTTTGCCAACTCTAGTATATTGTAGACTGTACGTATATATTAGTGAGGTGTCCATCTCTTCAGTGTAAGAACCAGGGCTGTGAGAAGATTCCTGCATAAGATGGGTGCTGGGTGATTGGGGATGGGTGCTGGGTGATGGGTGCTGGGTGATTGGTGCTGGGTGATTGGTGCTGGGTGATGGGTGCTGGGTGATTGGTGCTGGGTGATTGGTGCTGGGTTATTGATGCTGGGTGATTGGTGCTGGGTGCTGGGTGATTGGTGCTGGGTGATTGGTGCTGCGTGCTGGGTGATTGGTGATGGGTGCTGGGTGATTGGTGCTGGATGATTGGTGATAGGTGCTGGGTGATTGGTGCTGGGTGATTGGTGATGGGTGCTGGGTGATTGGTGATGGGTGATGGGTGATTGGTGATGGGTGCTGGGTGATTGGTGATGGGTGCTGGATGATTGGTGCTGGGTGATTGGTGCTGGGTGATGGGTGCTGGGTGATTGGTGATGGGTGCTGGGTGATGGTTGATGGGTGCTGAGTGATTGGGGATGGGTGATGGGTGCTGAGTGATTGGTGCTGGGTGATTGGTGATGGGTGCTGGGTTATTGGTGATGGGTTCTGTCATATAGAGCTCAGGTGGGGGCATATAGGGGGGAGATTTATTAAAACCTTTGCAGAGGAAAAGCCCTCTGCAAAACGATCTGATTGGTTGCTATGGGCGACTGCACCGCTCTTTCTATGCACAGGTTTTGTATAAATCTCCTCTATAATACAGTATATTATAGGGCAGCTGTCACATGTTTTCTGTAAATAAGACTGACAGCACAGCCAAAGTGTATATACACATGGCATACCTTCATAGAAACTGTTCTTGACTCGATTTTACAAAAACACCAACTTTTATGGGCATAGGAATGTCGAGGAGGCCCGGCGGGAGTCCACTGTGTCCCTGGGCCGCAGTACGTTTGCCCATTAAGTCTGGCAGACGTTTTTTAATTTATGAAAAGTGCCCTCTTTTTTTTACTTGAGCCCCTGCCCTTCAAAATGTCTGTGCACGTCCCTGTGTGGGTGCACAACATGGCTCAGGAGACAGCAAATGTACATTTGAGGCCTAAATTGGTGATTTGCTCAGGGGTGGCTTCTGACATAAGCGCAAAAAAAAAAAAAAAAAAAAAAAAAAAAAAACATATGTGACCCCATTTTGGAAACTAAACCCTTCATGGAATGTTACAAGGAGTGAAGTGAGCATTTACACCCCACAGATGTCTGAAAGATTTTTGGAACAGTGGTCTGTAGTATCAAAAATGTAATTTACATATGCACAGCCTACTGTTCCAAAAAATCTGTTGAACACCAGTGTGGTGTAAATGCTCACTGCACCCCTTGTTACATTTCTTGAGGGGTGTGGTTTCCAAAATGGGGTCACATGTGGTTGTTTATTCTATTGCGTTTATTTTAGAACCTCTGCAAGGATCCATGTGGAAATCACTAATTTAGGCCTCAAATGAACATGGTGCTCTCTCACTCCTGAGCCCTGTTGTGTGCCCGCAGAACGCTTTGCGTCCACATATGGGGTATATCAGTACTTGAGAGAAATTGTGTTACAAATTTTGGGAGTCTTTTTCTTCTTTTACTGCTTATGAAAATTAAAAGTATGGGGCAACACCAGCATGTTAGTGTAAAAAAAAAAAAAATAATTACACTAACATGCTGGTGTTGCCCCCAACTAGTGCAGCCCCCAACTTTTCTTTTTCATAAAAGGCAAAATGAAAAAAGTCCCCCAAAATTTGTAACACTATTTTTTCCAAGTACAGATATACCCCATATGTGGACGCAAAGCAATCTTCCAAAAATCTGTCAAATGCAAGTGGAGTGTAAATGCTCACTGCAGGGGTGCAGTTTCCAAACTGGGGTGACTTGTGGGGAGTTTCCACTGTTCTGGCACCATGGGGGCTGTGTAAAGGCGACTTACATCCAGATATGGGTATTTCCAGAATCAAGAGAAATTAGGTAGCAAATTTTATGGAGCTTTTTCTGCATTAACCCCTTGTAAAAATAAAAAATCAGGGGTTACAACAGAATTACATTTTTTTTTTTTTACGACCCACTGTAACAAAAACTTGGCAAACAACTAGGACATAAGCAAACGGTCCCGCTTGACATCCCAAATAATATTAAAAATGGTTGAGTACAGCGAGCGGAGAGCAGCAAGCGGGACCCAGACCGATAAAGTCTCAAAAATGTAAAGTAGCATGGGAAGGACCATCATTTTAACAGCTGCAATACGGACAAAAAATGAAATATAACGTCCTAATTAACGAAATAATTAACGTCCTAAGGGCACTGAACAAAGGAGGGAAGTTAGTGGAATAAAAGGAAGACTATCAAGGGGTAAGGAGGACACTTAGATACTTAACCTGTACAGGACCCAGGGTGTATGGATACACCTTCTGTACCTGGGTCTTAAGGACCCAGGGCGTACCCGTACGCCCATGGGAATTTCGGTCCCCGGGAAGCTCAATGTAAACCTTTGCCAGTGCGAACATACCCTAAAAACACTACAATACACTAACACATAATAAAGGGAAAACACTACATATACACCCCCTTACACTGCCCCCCCCCAATAAAAATGAAAAACTTATTGTACATCAGTGTTTCCAAAATGGAGCCTCCAGCTGTTGCAAAACAACAACTCCCAGCATTTCTGGACAGCCACTGACTGTCCAGCTTCAAAAATAAAAACAAATTTTTGAATTTTTCACCAAGAAACGATGCAAGCATCGACAAAATTTTGCCACTAACATAAAGTAGAATATGTCACGAAAAAACTGTCTCGGAATCAGAATGAAAGGTACAAGCATCCCAGAGTTATTAATGGTTAAATTGAAAGTGATCAGATGTTCATAAAGTGGCCGGGTCCTACAGTGAAAATTGGCTGGGTCCTCCGCTGCTCAGCGTTTGACCCGCCCCCTCAATGCAAGTCTATGGGAGGGGGCAAGACGGCTGTCACACCCCCTCCCATAGACTTGGATTGAGGGGGTGGAGCGTGATGTCATGAGGGGTGGGGCTATGACATCACAAGCTCCCTACACCGGCTCCAGCGTTTGGAACAGTTTGTTCCAAACACTGAGCAGGAGTACCCCTTTAACAGCAAAGGGAGACCACTTAAAGAAGTAATCAGCCCGAAGAAGAGTGGAGAGAAACACCTTGAGATTAAAGGGCATCGCCCATGTCTTAGATAGGTTCACCTTATAGCCCGAGACCACCCCATAGGACTGCAGGACCCTGTAGAGATTAGGAAGGGATGTCAGGGGATGGGTCAGAGTAAGAAGAGCATCATCCACAAAAAGAGAGCTTTTGAAATCATGCAGCTACAAATCCGAGATATCCAGGTCTCCTGGATTAGAGCAGCCAGAAGCTCAATACAAAGAGCAAAAATCAGGGGAGACAGCGGACACCCCTGTCGAGTGCCATTATAAAGAGGAAAGCTAGAGGAAGTGACATGAGGAAGTTTGATAGTGGCAGTAGGGCAGGAGTAGAGGCCCCTCAGCGCAACCTAGCCTATTTAAGGCCTTTTCCGCACCAAAGCCTGCTCCGAGCGCCGATTGACCAAGTCTATTAGACCCACCACTCTCCTAGTGTTGTCCGCACCCTGACGACTGGGGATGAAACCCACCTGGTGCTTATGGATAGTGTTGAGCGGCATAGGCCATATTCGAATTCGCGAATATTCGCGAATATATGGACGAATATTCGTCATATATTCACGAATATTCGCATATTCGGTATACCCTCGTTTTATTTTCGCATATGCGAATATTCGCGTATGCAAAAAATTAACATATGTGAATATTAGCATATACAAAATTAGCAAATACGAAATTCGCATATGCGAAGATTAGCGCATGTTAATATTCGCATATGCGAATATTAACATATGCTAATTTTCGCATATGCGAATTTTTGCACGCTAGTCTCACACAGTAGTATTACAGCCTTCTTTACACCACACAAGCTGGAAGCAGAGAGGGATGATCACTGTGATGTGTACTGTGAAGGAAAAAAAAAAAATAAACGAATATTCGTAATTACGAATATATAGCGCTATATTCGCGAAATTCGCAAATTCGCAAATATGCGTTATTCGTGAATAATATTCGAATTGCGAATATTCGCGAGCAACACTACTTATGGATAAGGGAGGGAAGAAAACAGCACAGACAGTTAGCAAAAACCTTGGCAAACACCTTTAAATCAGCATTAAGGAGAGCGATAGTCCGATAGCTTGAACAATCCTTGTCCAGTTTAGGAATGAGAGTGATCAGGGAATATAAAAGCGACTGCAGGACCTCTCACCCATCAAGGAAGAAGTTGAGAAGCAAACGTCCGATAGTAGAGATAAGTGAACCCGTCTGGCCCAGGAGAGCGCCCTGAAGGAAGGGACTGAACCACCTCCTGAAGCTCCTGCAAGGTGATTGGAGCATTTAAGGAGGCTCCATCAGTAGCTGACAGGAATGGCAGGTCACAGGCCCACAGAAAGGAGAGATCACACTGCACCAGGTCAGACTGGAGTTGAGAGGGGAGGGAATAGAGAGAAGGAAGACATCATCCGGGTGATCGTGAAGAGTGCCAGAAGAGTTCCTGAGAGCCGAGGGAGACTGGGCAGCAGCACGATAATGGAGGTGCCGAGCCAACATACTGTGGACCTTATTACCACATTCATAAAACCACTGCTTAGTATAAGATGCTCAGTATGAGACGCTCCACTTTATGGAGGGCTAAGGCCCACAGATGAGCCTGGGCAGCCACTAGCCTCCGCAAGACTGAAAGGGAGGGCGAGGACAGTAACAATGCCTCTAATCTACGAATCTCTGCCTTAAGATCCCGGGAGAGAGCCAAAGCATCCTTCTTGAGGCAGGATCCCAGAGCAATGCAATGACTACAAATTTATGGGCTTCCCACAGGGTAGCCAGGTGTCAGGATCCGGACTGGTATGCAGGAAGGACTCAGGAGTGGATCCCCTGTGTCAGTGAGGCGATGGCGTGGGCCATACCAGGGGAACGGAATCTAAGAGGTTACTGGTTTTCACCAGAGCCCGCCGCAAAGCGGGATGGACTCGCTGCGGCAGGTAACCCTCAGGTCATTCCACCCGATAGCGACTCAACCTCACTGACAGCTGTACACAGGGACAAGGCAAGGCGAGGTCAGACGTAGCAGAAGGTCAAGGCAGGCAGCAACGTTTCGTAGTCAGGGGCAACGGCAAAGGGTCTGGATACACAGGCAAAGGGACACAAGAAACGCTTTCTCTGGCACAAGGTAACAAGATCCGGCAAGGGGAGGAAAAGGAAGTGAGTATTTATGCATTTAACTTAATTGGGCCAGGCACCAATTAGTGGAAGACACAATTAGAGGAAGACACAGCAGGACCCGACTGGTAAGTCACTTGGGATGCGACCTGCGGGCGAGGACAGCCCACCAAGCGGATCGCATCCCCGCCGCAGGCAGGGGGACAGCGCTTCCGGTCAGGGACAGTGACCAGAGCGCTGCTACAAGCCGAACACCGAGAGCGCTCCGGGGAAGCCGCGGGACCCGGAGCGCTCGGTGTTACAGTACCCCCCCCCCTTAGGTCTCTCCCTATTTTTGGAGCCCAGGAACCTATGGATGAGCTCCTTGTTGAAGATATTGTTATCAGGCTCCCAAGACCTCTCTTCGGAGCCACAATTCTCCCAGTCAACAATTTTTTTTTTTTTACCTCTGACGACCTTGGAGGCGAGGCATTCTTTTACCGAGAAGACGTCAGAGGACCCAGTGACAGGAGAAGGAGCGGTGACCTTGGGGGAAAAGTGGTTAAGAATGAGAGGTTGTCACGTACCGGCAGGACTGGTAGTGGATCCTCTTGACCAGAGAGGCGATGGACTTAATGCGGCGGTAACCACCAGGTCGTATCCTCCAGTAGCAAGAAGCGTGGCCCCACTTGAGAATTTGCACCCGGTGACGTGGAAGTACGTAGGATTTGCCAGGAGGAAGATGGCTCAGTTCCGCAGGAGCGACTGCAATCAGGCGTTCTGGTGGGATAATGTGTTGAGGTGTTAACTCGTCGCCCGCCACATCAGAAGAGCGAGACAGAGAGTCTGCCCTAATGTTCTTAGAAGCCGGACGGAAATGGATCTCAAAATTAAAACGGGCGAAGAACAGAGACCAGCGAGCCTGACAAGGATTTAGTCTTTGAGCAGACTGAAGATAGGCCAGGTTCTTGTGGTCCGTAAAGATATTCACAGGATGGGTGGCTCCCTCAAGAAGATGTCTCCATTCCTCCAGTGCTAATTTAATAGCCAACAGTTCTCTGTCCCCTATGGAATAATTTCTCTCCGCGGGAGAGAATGTTTTAGAAAGGAAGCCACAAGTTAAGGTCTTGCCCTTTGAAGATTTCTGTGTGAGCACGGCTCCGGCTCCCAACAAGGAGGCATCCACTTCGGGAGAGAAGGGCTTGGTGGAATCAGGTCTAGAGAGAACCGGTGCTGAGGCAAAGGTGACCTTCAGGGACTGGAAGGCTTCTTCAGCTTGGGAAGGCCAGGATTTAGGGTTAGCGCCCTTTTTAGTCAAGGCCACAATTGGGGACACCAGAGTGGAATAGTGAGGGATGAATTGTCTGTAATAATTAGCGAAGCGCAAAAACCTTTGTATGGCTCGGAGTCCAGAGGGGCGTGGCCAATCCAAAACCGCCGAGAGCTTGGTGGGGTCCATTTGAAGTCCTTGAGTATAAATAATGAAACCCAAGAAAAGGCAAGGAGGACTGCTCAAAAAGACATTTTTCGATCTTGGCGTATAGACGATTTCTCCTCAGGCGGGTAAGCACTTGTCGCACATGGACCCGGTGTTGGTCCAGGTCGGAGGAGAAGACAAGGATGTCATCCAAGTATACGACCACACAGGAGTAGAGTAAGTCCCTGAAGATATCGTTGACAAATTCCTGGAAGACGGCTGGTGCATTACAGAGGCCGAAGGGCATCACCAGGTACTCAAAGTGACCGTCTCTTGTGTTAAAGGCGGTCTTCCACTCGTCGCCCTCCCGGATACGAACTCAAATAACTCTGAGATTAGGGGCAGAGGGTAACGGTTCTTAATTGTGATTTTATTGAGTCCTCTGTAGTCTATGCAAGGGAGGAGGGAACCGAGGATAAATTCTACCCCGGGATGGCGTAGAACCAGGCATAAGGTCGATATGACAATCATAGGGTCTGTGAGGAGGAAGGACCTCGGCTTGTTTTTTGCAGAAGACATCCGCAAAGCAATGATATGGTTTAGGCAGTCCTGGAGGCGGAGAAACTTGCGAAAGTCGCTTGACAGGAGCAGGCTTGAGACACCGGTCCGAACAGCAGGGGCCCCAATGCAGGTTTCACCGGATGACCAGTTCAGAACAAGACTGTGACGTTGTAGCCATGGCAGACCCAGGAGGAGTTCGGAGGAGCAGAAGGGAAGGACTAGGAACTCTAGAGTCTCTGTATGAAAAATTCCAATATCCATCTGCAGTGGCAGGGTACGGAACTGCACAGTGACAGAGAGTCTCTCACCGTTAACCGTAGAAATAAAAAGAGGCTTAGTTAGGCGGACAACCGGAATGCGGTACTTGTCAACCAAGGAGGCGTGAATGAAGTTGCCGGCTGAACCGGAATCCAAGAGGAACAACTGCACGGATATGATGAGATGTGGAGAGGAGGAATCCACACCTAGCAACGCCTCTCCCATGTTTATTAGGTGCAAGCTTTTCTGGAACGCGGTGGACGAAGAGGACAGTCTCGCAGGAAGTGCTCAGTACTGGCACAGTACATACACAGGTTCTCGTATCTGCAATGGCTTCGTTCTTGCGGAGTCATGCGTGAACGATCCACCTGCATGGCTTCCACGGCTGGAGGCCCGGAGAGAGGTTGAGGTAGACGCTGAAAAACGGGAGTCAGAGGAGGGTAGCGTCTTGGTTGAGCGTTTCCTTTTTCAAGAAGGAGTTCCTATCGGCGAAACGCTTGTCGATTCTAGTGGCCAACAAGATGAGGTCACTAAGGGTGGAAGGTAGTTCACGTGCAGCCAGGCCGTCCTTTACTTCACTGTTAAGTCCCTTCTTAAATGTGGTACAAAGGGTATCATTGTTCCAGTTCAGTTCTGAGGCTAGGGTGCGAAACTGAATGGCGTAGTCACCCACAGTAGAGCCTCCCTGGGACAAATTTAGTAAGGCAGTCTCTGTGGAGGTAACCCGGGCAGGTTCCTCGAAAACATTCCGGAACTCTTGGTAGAAGCTCTGGACGGAGGAGGTGGCAGGATCAGCGCGGTCCCATAGCGGTGTAGCCCAGGCCAGGGCCTTCCCGGAGAGCAGACTGAGGATAAAGGCTACCTTGGCTCACTCGGAAGGAAACTGGTCAGACAGTATCTCGAGGTGGAGAGAGCACTGTGACAGAAACCCTCGGCACTGCTTGGGATCTCCGTCACACTTGTCCAGCAGGGATAGGCGGACTCTGGAACCGGTGGCAACTGCGGGCGGAGGAGATACAGCAGATGCAAGCGGAGGAGCTGGCTGTTGCTGAGACGGCAGGAGCTGCTGCAGCATGGCGGTTAGCTGGGCTAGCTGCTGACCTTGCTGGGCCACAATGGAGGTGAGGTCCGTTAGGTTTGGCAGAGGAACATCAGCGGGATCCATGGCCGGATCTTACCGGCAGGACTGGTAGTGGATCCTCTTGACCAGAGAGGGGAAGGCGCGGGTTGTACCAGAGGACCGGTTTTAAGTGGTTACTGGTTTTCACCAGAGCCCGCCGCAAGGCAGGATGGACTTGCTGCGGCGGTAACCACCAGGTCGTATCCTCCAGTAGCAACTCAACCTCTCTGGCAGCTGATATGGCATGGTACACAGGGAGCAGGCAGCAGGAGCGTAGTCGGACGAAGCAGAGGTCAGGGCAGGCGGCAAGGGTTCAAAGGCGAGTAGGCGGTAGCAACGGGTTCGGCAACAGGCAAGGCAATACACACAATATGGAAAGCTTTCTCAGAGGCACTAGGGCACAAAGATCTGGCAAGGGCAGGAAGGGGCAGGTAACTTTTATGGGGAAGGAGCAGGGAACAATTAGCCAGCGCACCAATCAATGGTGCGCTGGCCCTTTAAATTTACTGAAGGCGGCGTGCGCGCGCCCTAGAGAGCGGGGACGCGCATGCCGAGAAGCAGAGCGAGTCGGCATATGGAGCGAGGTGCTGGGTGAGTTAGACAGGGACGCGGCGCTTGAGTGGGGACTAGCCGCCACGGCAGCCGCATCCCCGACACAAGGAATCCCGTGCTCCCGGTCGGTATGTCCGAGCGGGAGACGCCGGGATCCCGGAGAGAGGAGGCGAGAATGCGGGCGCTCTGGTCCGGAGGCGGGGACCGGAGTGCTCGCTATGACATCAATACAACAAGAGAAAGAAACGGGGGGCCCAATGACCCATAGGGAGTTAGAAGAAGCTTTAAATCAGATCAAAGGAACACAAGTCCCAGCACGGAGGGGTTCCCGTTTGAAATATATAGGAAATTTAGGAGAATCCTTATCCCAGCCCTGCTTAGAACTATAAATAGTTCTTTAAAAACAGGAACCTTACCCGAAACAATGAAAGAAGCAGAAACAATATTACTGTTGAAACCGAATAAAGATAAGAAAGAAATGGAATCACATCGTCCAATATCATTATTGAACACGGATGTAAAGATCCTGGCGAAGGCTCTGGCATTGCGTTTGGAAAAAAAGGTAGGGGAACTGGTGCATGAAGATCAATGCGGATTTATCCCAGGTAGGATGACCAAGCATAATATCTACAGGACCCTTACTGGAGTACAGTCGGTGGAGGGAAGAGAGGGAACCCACTCCATCATGTCACTTGACGCAAGTAAAGCGTTTGACATTGTGGAGTGGGAGTTCCTATGGGGAGTACTGGAAAAATATGGGTGTCAGAAGGATTATATAGAAATGATCAAGATGCTATATAATGGAGCGGAAGCTAGAATAAATATAGAAGGGAAAAGATCAGAGAGTTTTTTAGTGACCCGGGGTACAAGACAGTGATGCCCCTTATCTCCTCTACTTTTTGCGCTAGTGTTCGAACCCCTAGCGGTTAAAGTCAGAGAAGATCAGCAAATAAAAGGATTTGGAGTGGAGGGGGATGGGGATAAAATATCAATATACGCAGGCGACTTATTATTATATTTGAAAAAGCTAGAAAACTCCATAGAGAAGGTTATGGAAGTGATTGGGGAATATGGGAACTATGCAGGTTTGGTTATAAACTGGGAGAAATCAGTGCTACTTCCATTAGGTAAAGTAGAACTGGGAATCATTAAGGAGCTTAGAATCCTGGATAAAGGAGAACGTTTTTCTTATTTAGGTGTACAGATATCTGGGAAAATAGGAGAATATCACAAAATAAACACATACCCATTGATAAAAAAAAATTGGAAAACAAGGTAAGAACATGGAATAAACTGAATCTTACGAGAGCAGAGAGGATAGTCTTAATTAAAACAGTAATTCTACCAAAACTATTATACATCTTCGTAGCGGCCCCTATCTGGTGCGAGAAAGGAATTTTTAGAAGGATAATAGCTATGCTAAACGCCCTAATATGGGGAAGGAAAAGAACGAGGATAAAAATAGAATACTTAAGTAAAGGAAGAGAGAAGGGAGGACTTAAATTTCCTGATATACAGGGATATTTTTTAGAAAGACAGATGTACTATGTGGTGGAGTGGAGGAGATTTGGAATCTTTAAAAATATCAAAGAAAAAACTAAAGGTAAATACGAAAATGTTATCAGGTTCTTGAGTCAGGCCAGTTAAAAGAAGGGAGGTGGAAGGAAAATGCTATAATAGTAGGGATTTGTAAAACCTGGGAAAACTTTAAAAAATAAATGAAAAAAACGGGAATATTAGAGACAGCGCCAATTTGGCATAATGTAAACTTGAAAGAGGTAGCTAAGATGGAAGCTAACAACTTGCAAAGTAGGGGATGTAACATTTTGAGAGACGTGTGGAGAAAAGGAGAGTTAAGAAAGTGGAGAGAGGAAGAATTTAAATTAGGAAAAGGTATGTGGTTGGAATTTCAGGGTTTAAAAAGTGCCATATGCGGGTCACTAAGAGACAGTGGTAATCGGATAGTGGAAGTAACTGAAACTATAAGAAAAATGGAGGAGGGAAAAATTGTAAAGAAAGTTATGGCAGTAATTTATACCAAAATAATGAAAAATAAAAAAAATAACTTAAAAGATAAATGCTTCCTACAATGGGACGAAGAATTAGGTGAGAGAAATAAATGCGGTTGGATGATTGTATTCAGGAATATAAAAAGAATTTCCCCAAGTTTAGACCATCAACTGATACAATGGAACATAGTATATAGAATTTATTATAAACCAAAATTCCTCTTCAGGATTGGTGGGAGGGAAAATGGCAACTGTCTAAGATGTAAAATGAAAAACGCGGGATTCCTGCATATTATATGGGAATGTGAAAAAAATACAAGAATATTGGGTGTCAATAATTTATGATATCGAGAGAAAAATTAAATATGCTATAAAAGATGATATAGCTTTGATTATCTTGGGTGATGATAGAAAAGTAAATAAAACAACAAAAGAAAGAAAGGAACTACTGATGATGCTCTTTTATGCTAGATTATTAATAATCAGGAGATGGCTGACCCCAACTAAACCAGAGGTATGGGAGTGGAGGGAGGTGACAGGAAGGTTATTTGGTTAAAAGAAAGAAATTATAGGTTTTTTTATTATTATTATTTCATTATTATTATGTGAGGGGGATGGGAATCAGGGGGACACAAGAATAAAAGCGGGTAGAAATAATTGGGAAGATACAAATAAAAGATCTAAAATGGAAAAAAAAAGAAAAGAAAAGAGAGAGAAAGGGAAGGGAAAGCAAAGAGAAAAGAAAATGAATTGATATAGTATAATGGAAATATTAATAGAATGAGAATGTGTTGTCCCTCTGCCTCCCGTCCACCCAGTAAGGGGAGATATGTCATGGGGGAGAAAGGTGAGGGTAGGGGAGGGGGGTGGGAAAAAAGACAACATCTTGAAATTCAATGTATAAAATGTTATTTATTAAAATGTAAATGATACATTTTTTCAATAAAGAAATATTGAAGGGGAAAAAAATAACTGCTACCTATACCTATGGGGAAAGGGGGATTAACTGCTACCTATACCTATGGGGAAAGGGGAGGGGTGTTAACTGATGCCTGTACCTATGGGGAGAGGGGGGGGGAACTAACTGCTGTCTATTCCTATGGAGAAAGGGGGGGGGGTTAACAGCTGCCTATACCTATGGGGAAAGGGGGGGGGTTAACTGATGCCTATACCTATGGGGAAAGGGGGATTAACTGCTACCTATACCTATGGGGAAAGGGGAGGGGTGTTAACTGATGCCTGTACCTATGGGGAGAGGGGGGGGGAACTAACTACTGTCTATTCCTATGGAGAAAGGGGGGGGGGTTAACAGCTGCCTATACCTATGGGGAAAGGGGGGGGTTAACTGATGCCTATACCTATGGGGAAAGGGGGAGGGATCTACTCTGTTCCTATACCTACAGGGGAGGGGGGTTAAATCTGCTGCCTACACCTATGGGGAAGGGGGTTAACTCTGCTGCCTATGCCTACAAGGAAGGGGAGTTAACTCTGCTGTCTATATCTACAGGTAAGGGGAGGTTAACTCCGCTGTCTATACCAACAGCTAAGGGGGGGCTAAATAACTTTATACCTGGATGCCTAACTACTTACCTACATACCTGGCACCTAACTATGTACATGTCTGGCCTTCATATATGGCTGCCTAACTACCTTGCTAGCCCCCTACCTACCTACCTACCTGGCTAGTCACTTACCTACATATCTGGCTTCCTGATCTACCTACCTAGTTACCTATTTACCTGGCTACCTACCTACCTGAAGGGGATTATTACAGTTTGTGGGCCTATAGATGGGAGGACACTGAAAAAATGTGGAGTCTGACATGTTTGCCCTGCAGATGGTAAGAGATCGACATGGAGGTCTGATCCAGACAAAGAAGAAAAGGAAAGAGGACGCCGCAGATCAGAAAATATCCAGTTTTTGTGTTGTGGTATATATTTACTCCTTGTATACCAGTATTATTGGTCATGGAAATTTACCTACTTTAAAGTGTTTCTTACATAAATCAATTTTAGTTTATTTTGTGTGAGATTTGGGTGGAATACCATATGTGACCACATTTTGGAAACTAAACCCCTCAAGTAATATTACAAGGGGTGCAGTGAGCATTTACGCCCCACAGGTGTCTGAAAGATTTTTGGAACGGTGGTCCGTAATATGAAAAATAAAATTTTACATATGCACAGCCTACTGTTCTTAAAATTTGTTGAACACCAGTGCAGTGTAAATACTCACTGCACCCCTTGTTGCATTTCTTGAGGGGTGTGGTTTCCGAAATGGGGTCAAATGTGGTTGTTTTTACTATTGCGTTTATTTTAGAACCTCTGCAAGGATGCATGTGCAAATCATTAATTTAGGCCTCAAATGAACATGGTGCTCTCTCACTCCTGAGCCCTGTTGTGTGCCCACAGATCGCTTTACATCCACATATGAGGTATATCCGTACTTGAGAGAAATTGTGTTACAAATTTTGGCGGTCTTTTTCTTCTTTTACTGCTTGTGGTAATTAAAAGTATGCGTCAACTGCAGCATATTAGTGTAAAAAAAATTTTTTTTTTACACTAACATGCTAGTGCAACCCCCAACTTTTCTTTTTCATAAGGGGCAAAAGGAAAAAAGTCCCCCAAAATTTGTAACCCTATTTTTTCCAAGTACAGATATACCCTATATGTGGATGCAAAGCAATCTTCCAAAAATCTGTCAAATGCAAGTGGGGTATAAATGTTAATTGCAGTGGTGCAGTTTCCAAACTGGGGTGACTTGTGGGGGGTTACCGCTGTTCTGACACCATGGGGGCTGTGTAAAGGCAACATGGCCCCCAACTTACATCCACATATGAGGTATTTCCAGAATCAAGAGAAATTGGGTAACAAATTTTATGGTGCTTTTTCTGCGTTAACCCCTTGTAAAAATAAAAAATCAGGAGTTACAATAGAATTTAAATTTTTTATTTTTACGACCCACTGTAACAAAAACTTGGCAAACACCTAGGACATCCCAAATAAAATGAAAAATGGTCGACTACAGCGAGCGGAGAGAAGCAAGCGAGACCCAAACCAATAAAGTCTCAAAAAAGTAAAGTGTGGTAAGCGGGGTGAGGCAATGGTGTTGCAGGGTCTGGTGGCATTAACCCTGTGGGGTAAGGTGGTATTAACCCCTAATTTGTCGTGACACCAGGGTGCGATTGTTTTCTGTAGAAGGCCCTGCCGACAACCAGCCCAAAAACGGCAGGAAATAATTGAATGTCCACAGCAGGAATTATGAGATAACTGGAACTTTTACTTAAACTTCTCATGGAACAGTCTTTACAATGATGCAGTTTCCCTAGAGGCAACCGGGATGCAGGATACCTTGCAGGCTTGCTGGGACTTGTAGTATTGAGATTTCTGCCGGCCACTGTGCTACTAATTGTATGATTGAGTTGAATAGTAGTCACTAGGAATTTGTAGATATAACTTGATAACTCATGTTTTGAAGTGGCTGCAGGTTCTTTAGGCTTTGGCCTAGCTGAGATGAATTGAGTAGTATATGCTGATTGCGCTTGCTTGAGTGCCAGGAATTAAGTGAATTTAGAGACTACAGCCCCTTATATTCTAAGGAGGCTGGATTACAGCACATTGGTTGCAAAACCTGTAGGTCCTGTACCCAGGGAACTCTGGGTACATCACATGACAGTATCACATGACCCAGGAAGGTCCTATACACTTGTACAACTTTATATACACTGAACAATATACACTCAATCAATCAATCAATACAATCAATCACCTATAAAAAGACACAGGTATGATAACATGTCCCTTATACATGCTACAGACGCTAATATATATAACACTCTAGGGCCAGAACTACTTGTCTCAGGGATTATAAAACCGCAGTAGAAAAAAGAACAAAAGAAAAGATGGAACCCATTGAGATATAGATGATAGGGATTTTTATTTCTATTGTAGTGCAGTGTATTATCCCTCCCAGGATGATGTTGACAGACACTATTGTTAGGTTTTTGGGGGTTTTGTGTTTGCAATGTTTGGGGTAGGAAATTTAGGATAGAGGTTAACCATGTTGCGGTGGGAATTGCTAAACTAAAAATTAATAACAGAAATACAGTTTGCCCCCGAGGTTCCAAAGCACAGAATGCACTTCAGATTAACAGCCGAAGCATCGTAGGGGGACCCATTCTAATGGAGACAATGTCCTCCACCCGTTTCCAGAACATTGAGGGGCCACTCAAAGAAAGGGGCAGTTGAGCTTGAGCCACAGATGGTTGTCTCCATTCTGTATTTCTGTTTTATAATCAACATAATGTATTTTTCATAGTTTTAAATGGCAATAATCAGTTATAGTATGTGATTTATTACATTAACTTATAGATTTTTCTTTACAGTACAGTTATGTCTTAAATCTACGGTAGGTCTATTGAAAAAGGGATTACTACAAATAAAAAACAGATATTAGAAATCATAAATGTTCCTAATCTCTGTACCTGAGACATGGTTGTGTTATATAAGAAGCTGTCTATAGACGATATACTTATTAAAAACACATATATCTTCATGTATAAGGTAGAGACTATGACATCTTTGCAGGTTTAGATGTTGTATCTAGCCTGATTGTTATCAGTAATTAATATAAATATTAATTACCTGTCTCTTTGTTCCTTTCCTGCAGCTGACGGGGGTATAGGTCCCTTTCACCCTCTCACCGGGCATCAATCACCTATAAAAAGACACAGGTATGATAACATGTCCCTTATACATGCTACAGACGCTAATATATCTAACACTCTAGGGCCAGAACTACTTGTCTCAGGGATTATAAAACCGCATTAGAAAAAAGAACAAAAGAAAAGATGGAACCCATTGAGAAATAGATGATAGGGATTTTTATTTCTATTGTAGTGCAGTGTATTATCCCTCCCAGGATGATGTTGACAGACACTATTGGTAGGTTTTTGGGGGTTTTGTGTTTGCAATGTTTGGGGTATGTGTTATTTTTTGTTTCTTTATTTATAAATTTTAAGGGTAATATATGTTTTTTTATTTTTGGGGAAGGGGGCAGGAGCAAAATATTTGATAAATTATTATTGTTTATTTGTTTTTTAATAAAAAACTGTTATTTTTGTTGTTATTATTATTCATCAACTTCATCAATATTTTATATATTTTTATTTGGCAAAATATTTCTTGGAATGTCTTTTATCAATTTTGTGCAGAAATTTAGGATAGAGGTTAACCATGTTGCGGTGGGAATTGCTAAACTAAAAATTAATAACAGAAATACAGTTTGCCCCCGAGATTCCAAAGCACAGAATGCACTTCAGATCAACAGCCGAAGCATCTTAGGGGGACCTATTCTAATGGAGACAATGTCCTCCACCCGTTTCCAGAACATTGAGGGGCCACTCAAAGAAATGGGCAGTCGAGCTTGAGCCACAGACGGTTGTCTCCATTCTGTATTTCTGTTTTATAATCAACATAATGTATTTTTCATAGTTTTAAATGGCAATAATCAGTTATAGTATGGGATTAATTACATTAACTTATAGATTTTTCTTTACAGTACAGTTATGTCTTAAATTTGCGGTCAGTCTATTGAAAAAGGGATTACTACAAATAAAAAACAGATATTAGAAATCATAAATGTTCCTAATCTCTGTACCTGAGACATGGTTGTGTTATATAAGAAGCTGTCTATAGACGATATACTTATTAAAAACACATATATCTTCATGTATAAGGTAGAGACTATGACATCTTTGCAGGTTTAGATGTTGTATCTAGCCTGATTGTTATCAGTAATTAATATAAATATTAATTACCTGTCTCTTTGTTCCTTTCCTGCAGCTGACGGAGGTATAGGTCCCTTTCACCCTCTCACCGGGCATCAATCACCTATAAAAAGACACAGGTATGATAACATGTCCCTTATACATGCTACAGACGCTAATATATCTAACACTCTAGGGCCAGAACTACTTGTCTCAGGGATTATAAAACCGCATTAGAAAAAAGAACAAAAGAAAAGATGGAACCCATTGAGATATAGATGATAGGGATTTATATTTCTATTGCAGTGCAGTGTATTATCCCTCCCAGGATGATGTTGACAGAGACTATTGTTAGGTTTTTGGGGGTTTTGTGTTTGTAATGTTTGGGGTATGTGTTATTTTTTGTTTCTTTATTCATAAATTTTAAGGGTAATATATGTTTTTTTATTTTTGGGGGAAGGGGGCAGGAGCAAAATATTTTATAAATTATTTTAGTTTTTTTGTTTTTTAATCAAAAACTGTTATTTTTGTTGTTATTATTATTCATCAGTTTCATCAATATTTTATATATTTTTATTTGGTAAAATATTTCTTGGAATGTCTGTTATCAATTTTGTGCAGAAATTTAGGATAGAGGTTAACCATGTTGCGGTGGGAATTGCTAAACTAAAAATTAATAACAGAAATACAGTTTGCCCCCGAGGTTCCAAAGCACAGAATGCACTTCAGATCAACAGCCGAAGCATCGTAGGGGGACCCATTCTAATGGAGACAATGTCCTCCACCCGTTTCCACAACATTAAGGGGCCACTCAAAGAAAGGGGCAGTCGAGCTTGAGCCACAGACGGTTGTCTCCATTCTGTATTTCTGTTTTATAATCAACATAATGTATTTTTCATAGTTTTAAATGGCAATAATCAGTTATAGTATGTGATTTATTACATTAACTTATAGATTTTTCTTTACAGTACAGTTATGTCTTAAATCTGCGGTCAGTCTATTGAAAAAGGGATTACTACAAATAAAAAACAGATATTAGAAATCATAAATGTTCCCAATCTCTGTACCTGAGACACAGTTGTGTTATATAAGAAGCTGTCTATAGACGATATACTTATTAAAAACACATATATCTTCATGTATAAGGTAGAGACTATGACATCTCTGCAGGTCTAGATGTTATATCTAGCCTGATTGTTATCAGTAATTAATATAAATATTAATTACCTGTCTCTTGGTTCCTTTCCTGCAGCTGACGGGGGTATAGGTCACTTTCACCTTCTCACCGGGCATCAATCACCTATAAAAAGACACAGGTATGATAACATGTCCCTTATACATGCTACAGACGCTAATATATATAACACTCTAGGGCCAGAACTACTTGTCTCAGGGATTATAAAACCGCATTAGAAAAAAGAACAAAAGAAAAGATGGAACCCATTGAGATATAGATGATAGGGATTTTTATTTCTATTGTAGTGCAGTGTATTATCCCTCCCAGGATGATGTTGACACAGGGGCGGACATATCACTTGTTCAGCCGGTTCGGCTGCACAGGGGCCCAGCGTGTTAGGGGGCCCACCTAGTGGCCCAGGTCACAGTCTGGGCCCCTGCAGGGCCCCCTGCCAGTACTTCATACTAAATGCTGCAGCAACAGGTCCCGGACCTGCCGCTGACAGCAGTAATTTACCTTTAAACCGGCCGGGCGAGACGGACAGGCCAGGTGCCGTCATCAGGGGGGTACAACCGGTACCCCAGTAAGGGGCCCGGACCCTCAGGGAGGCCCAACTGGCCCCAACACTCTTTCTTGCGAGTCAGTGAGTGACTGTCACTCACTGACGGCTGGGGGGGGGGAGTCTTACTGTACACTGACTGACTACATCATATTCTTTTTTCTTATGTTCCAGCCCTGCCCTGTCTGTTGCCCAGACTGGCCAGCGAGGCTGGAGCGAGAGGGAGCGCCGTCCGGAGGGCAGCACTCTGTCACTTTATAATGTCAGGGGCTGCAGTTGGTATGAGACATGCCTGTGCGCGGCTCTCAGTTACCAGCAGGGCCTGTAGTAGCAGCTGGCCAGTGACGTCAGATCACGTGTTCCTCCTCTTCCTGCCCACTGCCTGCAATAGAGGAGCGGAGCAGCAGACTACACTGCACACAGGTACTTACTTGTATGGGGGCAGTGTATGATGGCTGTGTATGTGTGTGTGTGTGTGTGTGTGTGTGTATATGGGGACAAAGTGTGTGTGTATGATGGCTGTCTATGTGTATATAGAAGCTGTGTATGTTTATATAGAAGCTGTGTATGTGTATATAGAAGCTGTCTATGTATATATAGAAGCTGTGTATGTGTATGATGGCCATGTGTGTGGATAAATGGGCAGTGTGTGTATATAGAAGCTGTATACGTGTATATAGAAGCTGTGTATGTTTATATAGAAGCTGTGTATGTGTATATAGAAGCTGTGTATGTGTATGATGGCCATGTGTGTATACAGGGGCAGTGTGTGTATATAGAGGCAGTGTATTTATTTATGGCCATGTGTGTATGATGGCAGTGTGTGTCTATATAGTGGCAGTGTATATGCATATAGAAGCTGTGTTTGTGTATGATGGCCATGTATGTATAAAGGGGCAGTGTGTGTCTATATAGTGGCAGTGTATGTGTATATAGTGGCTGTATATGTGTGTATGATGGCAGTGTGTGTCTATATAGTGGCAGTGTATGTGTATAGTGGCTGTATATGTGTGTATGATGGCAGTGTGTGTATATATAGTGGCAGTGTATGTGTATATAGTGGCTGTATATGTGTGTATGATGGCCGTGTGTGTCTATATAGTGGCAGTGTTTGTGTATAGTGGCTGATATGTGTGTATGATGGCAGTGTGTGTCTATATAGTGGCAGTGTATATGCATATAGAAGCTGTGTATGTGTATGATGGCCATGTGTGTATAAAGGGGCAGTGTGTGCATATAGCAGCTGTGTATGTGTGTATGATGGCTGTGTGTGTATATAGAGGCAGTGTATATATTTATGATGCATGTGTGTATATAGAGGCAGTGTATGTGCATATAGAAGCTGTGTATGATGGCCATGTGTGTGTGTATATAGGGGTAGTGTGTGTGTATGTGTTATGGCCGCCATCAGAACAGTTATGTTGTATGCACTCTATGGGTTAAATGCCATTCATTTGATAGCATGCAGTAAGAGACTGAGAATGTAGTCTGCCAGAGAGAGGATTTATGCATTGATGTTTTGGAGTGTGCTAAAACTCTCAATAATATACTAATAATGAGTGTGACTACAAAACTAACACTACTAATTCTGAATACATGCAAATACATAAAATAACTGACAAGGATTCCTGCGATGGACATGGAACACATGATTGTATATAAGACTAACACATTGATGTTGAAAATTGGAAGTTCACTCAGGCAAGTGTGCATATATGGTTGGTGTGAACAGGTGGCAAGTATTAATATGGCTACTAAGATGGTGGCCGGAAATAGATGCAGATATGTATAAATACAGTTCTATTCACTTTCTTTTTTGATATATGGTTTTTAGAAGAAGTATTAAAAGTGAGGTTTTAAAGTCTCAGATTATGTATTCAGTGCCATATACAGTCATAATGGTAAATGTTGGCACCCCTGAAATTTTTCAAGAAAAATAAGTATTTCTCACAGAAAAGGATTGCAGTAACACATGTTTTGCTATACACATGTTTATTCCCTTTGTGTGTATTAGAACTAAACCAAAAAAGGGAGGAAAAAAAGCAAATTGGACATAATGTCACACCAAACTCCAAAAATGGTCTGGACAAAATTATTGGCACCCTTAACTTAATATTTGGTCGCACACCCTTTGGAAAAAATAACTGAAATCAGTGTCTTCCTATAACCATCAATAAGCTTCTTACACCTCACAGCCGGAGTGTTGGACCACTCTTCCTTTGCAAACTGCTCCAGGTCTCTTATTGGAAGAGGCGCCTTTTCCCAACAGTAATTTAAGGATCTCTCCACAGGTGTTCAATGATATTTAGATCTGGACTCATTGCTGGCCACTTCAGAACTCTCCAGCGCTTTGTTGCCATCAATTTCTGGGGGCTTTTTGACGTATGTTTGGGGTCATTGTCCTGCTGGAAGACCCAAGATCTCGGACGCAGACCCAGCTTTCTGACACTGGGCTGTACAGTGCGACCCAAAATCTGTTGGTAATCCTCAGATTTCATGATGTCTTGTACACATTCAAGGCCCCCAGTGCCAGAGGCAGCAAAACAACCCCAAAACATCATTGACCTCCACCATATGTCACTGTAGGTACTGTGCTCTTTTCTTTGTAGGCCTCATTCCGTTTTCGGTAAACAGTAGAATGATGTGCTTAACCAAAAAGCTCTATCTTGGTCTCATCTGTCCACAAGACGTTTTCCCAGAAGGATTTTGGTTAATCAAGTTCATTTTGGCAAAATGTAGTCTTGCTTTTTTATGTCTCAGTGTCAGCAGTGGGGTCCTCCTGGGTCCCCTCCATAGCGTTTCATTTCATTTAAATGTCGACTGATAGTTCGCGCTGACTCTGATGCTCCCTGAGCCTGCAGGACAGCTTGAATATCTTTGGAACTTGTTTGGGTCTGCTTATCCACCATCCGGACTATCCTGCGTTTACACCTTTAATTAATTTTTCTCTTCCATCCATGCCCAGGGAGATTATCTACAGTGCCATGGGTTGTAAACTTCTTGATAATGTTGCGCACTGTGGACAAAGGAAAATCTAGATCTCTGGAGATGGATTTGTAACCTTTAGATTGTTGATATTTTTCCACGATTTTGGTTCTCAAGTCCTCAGACAGTTCTTCTCCTCTTTCTGTTGTCCATGCTTAGTGTGGCACACACAGACACACAATGCAAAGACTAAGTGAACTTCTCTCCTTTTTATCTGCTTTCAGGTGTGATTTTGATATTGCCCACACCTGTTACTTGCCCCAGGTGAGTTTAAAGGAACATCACATGCTTGAAACAATCTTATTTATCCACAATTTTGAAAGGGTTCCAATAATTTGTGACATTAAAGTATGACATTATGTCCAATTTGCTTTTTTCCTCCCTTTTTTGGGGGTTAGTTCCAATACACACAAAGGGAATAAACATGTGTATAGCAAAACATGTGTTACTGCAATCCTGTTCTGTGAGAATTTTATAGAAAAATTTCAGGGGTGCCAACATTTACGGCCATGACTATATGTGTGTATTGGCGCTGTGTATGAGTATATAGAGGCTGTGTACGCATATGAGGCTGTATATGTGTATTTCCTTAAGGTTGCAGGGTGTAAATGTACGTCCTGCCCCCCTCCAGCTCTGTGCTTCATAACCGGTTGGTTAGAGCTGGGACATGTGGCTAATGCCAGAGTTCACCAATCAGGGTGATGTCCAGCATTAACCACATTAGATGCCACAATCAAAGTTCATTGCAGCATCTAAAAGTATGAAAATAGGTTGCCAGATAGCCCAGAGGAGCTGATCAGGACCACAGCAAAATTGTGGTGTCCCGATCAACTCAGCGGAGGGTACCTATCTGCCTCCGGCTCGTCTGATCTGTGCATCTTTTAGTGCAGAAAGCTTCAACAGCCTGTAGTAAGGTAGCGCCAATAACACTGATCAATTCTGTGCTATGGCACAGCATTGATAAGTATATGCAATCTAAAAATTACTTGGGGGCGGGGAGGGGTTGAAGGAGGCCTTGACCTGTGTAAGGGGCCCCAACATTTCTGACGGCAGCCCTGATGTGGGTGTGTCAGCTGTGTAATAATGATGAGGTGCTTAAGGTATATGGGGTGATGAGGAGACTGAGGATGGAGTGCGTGGGGTGTATGGGGGTGATGAGGAGACTGAGGATGGAGTGCATGGGGTGATGAGGAGACTGAGGATGGAGTGCATGGGGTGTATGGGGTGATGAGGAGACTGAGGATGGAGTGCATGGGGTGATGAGGAGACTGAGGATGGAGTGCATGGGGTGATGAGGAGACTGAGGATGGAGTGCATGGGGTGTATGGGGTGATGAGGAGACTGAGGATGGAGTGCATGTGGTGATGATGAGACTGAGGATGGGGTGCGTGGGGTGATGAGGAGACTGAGGATGGAGTGCATGGGGTGATGAGGAGACTGAGGATGGGGTGTGTGGGGTATATGGGGTGATGAGGAGACTGAGGATGGGGTGTGTGGGGTATATGGGGTGATGAGGAGACTGAGGATGGAGTGCGTGGGGTGTATGGGATGATTCAGTGGTTGGTAGAGTATTTGTCAGTATTATATTCATGGAGTACAGTGGTTGGCAGTATTATATTAATGGAGTACAGTGGTTGGCAGTATTATATTAATAGAGTACAGTGGTTGGCAGTATTATATTCAGGGGTACAGTATTTGGCAGTATTATATTCAGGGGTACAGTGGTTAGCAGTATTATATTCAGGGGTACAGTGGTTGGCATTATTCAGGGGGTACAGTGGTTGGCAGTATTATATTCAGGTGGTACAGTATTTGGCAAGGTTATAATGATTATTGTCATCATACAGAGGATGAGGATCTACTGACAAATTAAGGAACCAATGATGTCCAGGTGTCAGACTCTGCAGAGAAGATGGAAGAAATCCTGGTGTCTGGACCAGATGAAGAAAAAAAATAAAGACAACAGAAAAGACGTCACTCAGGTCAGTGATATCATTGTGTATTTTCCTAACTGTCCCATCAGAGATGTAGTCACTGATATCATTGTGTAGTCTCCTGACTGTCCCATCAGCTGTAGTCACTTCAGACATGATGGGAGTTGCAGCTTTCCAACATCTGGGCAGCCACTTGAACCAAGGTGATTGGTGGGGGTCCCATGAGTCAGACCCCCACTATAAAAATGGGTTGTTTATTTTAAAATGCCTGGGCCCATTTTTGGTCCCAGTCTGGCCCTGCCTGTAAGTCACTTCTATTACTAAGGAGCCAAGGAACCAGGGGGTGCCAAGGGGTGTCGTACTAAGTCAAGGGGTGCGAGTGTAAAGGGGAGCACTGCCCTCTGCCTGCCAGCTAGATAAGGGTCAGGCTGACTCAGGGGAGTACTCATGGGGCCTGGTCCGCACACTGAGAGGGACAGGGGCCACCCGGAGCCCACCTCAGGAGCCGTTCCATCCACCTGTGGTGGACAAGGCAAGTGGCGACACTACACGGGCGGGGTAAGTGGAGGCACTCCGGTGGGGTCTAGGTACATGAGGGGGCACAGTGCTGGTGGTGGTGGGGGGGGGGGGCAGGCACATTCTTTGCACAGGGGCCCTCTGCTGTCTGTGTCCGCCCCTGTGTTGACAAATACTATTGTTAGGTTTTTGGGCGTTTTGTGTTTGCAATGTTTGGGGTATGTGTTATTTTTTGTTAGAGACTATGACATCTTTGCAGGTTTAGATGTTGTATCTAGCCTGATTGTTATCAGTAATTAATATAAATATTAATTACCTGTCTCTTTGTTCCTTTCCTGCAGCTAACGGGGGTATAGGTCCCTTTCACCCTCTCACCGGGCATCAATCACCTATAAAAAGACACAGGTATGATAACATGTCCCTTATACATGCTACAGACGCTAATATATCTAACACTCTAGGGCCAGAACTACTTGTCTCAGGGATTATAAAACCGCATTAGAAAAAAGAACAAAAGAAAAGATGGAACCCATTGAGATATAGATGATAGGGATTTTTATTTCTATTGCAGTGCAGTGTATTATCCCTCCCAGGATGATGTTGACAGAGACTATTGTTAGGTTTTTGGGGGTTTTGTGTTTGCAATGTTTGGTGTATGTGTTATTTTTTGTTTCTTTATTCATAAATTTTAAGGGTAATATATGTTTTTTTTATTTTTGGGGGAAGGGGGCAGGAGCAAAATATTTTATAAATTATTTTAGTTTTTTTGTTTTTTAATCAAAAACTGTTATTTTTGTTGTTATTATTTTTATTCATCAATTTCATCAATATTTTATATATTTTTATATGGCAAAATATTTCTTGGAATGTCTTTTATCAATTTTGTGCAGAAATTTCGGATAGAGGTTAACCATGTTGCGTCGGGAATTGCTAAACTAAAAATTAATAACAGAAATACAGTTTGCCCCCGAGGTTCCAAAGCACAGAATGCACTTCAGATCAACAGCCGAAGCATCGTAGGGGGACCCATTCTAATGGAGACAATGTCCCCCACCCGTTTCCACAACATTGAGGGGCCACTCAAAGAAAGGGGCAGTCGAGCTTGAGCCACAGACGGTTGTTTCCATTCTATATTTCTGTTTTATAATCAACATAATGTATTTTTCATAGTTTTAAATGGCAATAATCAGTTATAGTATGTGATTTATTACATTAACTTATAGATTTTTCTTTACAGTACAGTTATGTCTTAAATCTGCGGTCAGTCTATTGAAAAAGGGATTACTACAAATAAAAAACAGATATTAGAAAACATAAATGTTCCTAATCTCTGTACCTGAGACACAGTTGTGTTATATAAGAAGCTGTCTATAGACGATATACTTATTAAAAACACATATATCTTCATGTATAAGGTAGAGACTATGACATCTTTGCAGATTTAGATGTTGTATCTAGCCTGATTGTTATCAGTAATTAATATAAATATTAATTACCTGTCTCTTTGTTCCTTTCCTGCAGCTGACGGGGGTATAGGTCCCTTTCACCCTCTCACCGGGCATTAATCACCTATAAAAAGACACAGGTATGATAACATGTCCCTTATACATGCTACAGACGCTAATATATATAACACTCTAGGGCCAGAACTACTTGTCTCAGGGATTATAAAACCGCATTAGAAAAAAGAACAAAAGAAAAGATGGAACCCATTGAGATATAGATGATAGGGATTTTTATTTCTATTGCAGTGCAGTGTATTATCCCTCCCAGGATGATGTTGACAGAGACTATTGTTAGGTTTTTGGGGTTTTTTTGTTTGCAATGTTTGGGGTATGTGTTATTTTTTGTTTCTTTATTCATAAATTTTAAGGGTAATATATGTTTTTTTATTTTTGGGGGAAGGGGGCAGGAGCAAAATATTTTATAAATTATTTAAGTTTTTTTGTTTTTTAATCAAAAACTGTTATTTTTGTTGTTATTATTATTCATCAATTTCATCAATATTTTATATATTTTTATTTGGCAAAATATTTCTTGGAATGTCTGTTATCAATTTTGTGCAGAAATTTCGGATAGAGGTTAACCATGTTGCGTCGGGAATTGCTAAACTAAAAATTAATAACAGAAATACAGTTTGCCCCCGAGGTTCCAAAGCACAGAATGCACTTCAGATCAACAGCCGAAGCATCGTAAGGGGACCCATTCTAATGGAGACAATGTCCTCCACCCGTTTCCACAACATTGAGTGGCCACTCAAAGAAAGGGGCAGTCGAGCTTGAGCCACAGACGGTTGTTTCCATTCTGTATTTCTGTTTTATAATCAACATAATGTATTTTTCATAGTTTTAAATGGCAATAATCAGTTATAGTATGTGATTTATTACATTAACTTATAGATTTTTCTTTACAGTACAGTTATGTCTTAAATTTGCGGTCAGTCTATTGAAAAAGGGATTACTACAAATAAAAAACAGATATTAGAAAACATAAATGTTCCTAATCTCTGTACCTGAGACACAGTTGTGTTATATAAGAAGCTGTCTATAGACGATATACTTATTAAAAACACATATATCTTCATGTATAAGGTAGAGACTATGACATCTTTGCAGATTTAGATGTTGTATCTAGCCTGATTGTTATCAGTAATTAATATAAATATTAATTACCTGTCTCTTTGTTCCTTTCCTGCAGCTGACGGGGGTATAGGTCCCTTTCACCCTCTCACCGGGCATTAATCACCTATAAAAAGACACAGGTATGATAACATGTCCCTTATACATGCTACAGACGCTAATATATATAACACTCTAGGGCCAGAACTACTTGTCTCAGGGATTATAAAACCGCATTAGAAAAAAGAACAAAAGAAAAGATGGAACCCATTGAGATATAGATGATAGGGATTTTTATTTCTATTGCAGTGCAGTGTATTATCCCTCCCAGGATGATGTTGACAGAGACTATTGTTAGGTTTTTGGGGGTTTTGTGTTTGCAATGTTTGGGGTATGTGTTATTTTTTGTTTCTTTATTCATAAATTTTAAGGGTAATATATGTTTTTTTATTTTTGGGGGAAGGGGGCAGGAGCAAAATATTTTATAAATTATTTTAGTTTTTTTGTTTTTTAATCAAAAACTGTTATTTTTGTTGTTATTATTATTATTCATCAATTTCATCAATATTTTATATATTTTTATTTGGCAAAATATTTCTTGGAATGTCTGTTATCAATTTTGTGCAGAAATTTCGGATAGAGGTTAACCATGTTGCGTCGGGAATTGCTAAACTAAAAATTAATAACAGAAATACAGTTTGCCCCCGAGGTTCCAAAGCACAGAATGCACTTCAGATCAACAGCCGAAGCATCGTAAGGGGACCCATTCTAATGGAGACAATGTCCTCCACCCGTTTCCACAACATTGAGTGGCCACTCAAAGAAAGGGGCAGTCGAGCTTGAGCCACAGACGGTTGTTTCCATTCTGTATTTCTGTTTTATAATCAACATAATGTATTTTTCATAGTTTTAAATGGCAATAATCAGTTATAGTATGTGATTTATTACATTAACTTATAGATTTTTCTTTACAGTACAGTTATGTCTTAAATCTGCGGTCAGTCTATTGAAAAAGGGATGACTACAAATAAAAAACAGATATTAGAAAACATAAATGTTCCTAATCTCTGTACCTGAGACACAGTTGTGTTATATAAGAAGCTGTCTATAGACGATATACTTATTAAAAACACATATATCTTAATGTATAAGGTAGAGACTATGACATCTCTGCAGGTATAGATGTTATATCTAGCCTGATTGTTATCAGTAATCAATATAAATATTAATGACCTGTCTCTTTGTTCCTTTCCTGCAGCTGACGGGGGTATAGGTCCCTTTCACCCTCTCACCGGGCATTAATCACCTATAAAAAGACACAGGTATGATAACATGTCCCTTATACATGCTACAGACGCTAATATATCTAACACTCTAGGGCCAGAACTACTTGTCTCAGGGATTATAAAACCGCATTAGAAAAAAGAACAAAAGAAAAGATGGAACCCATTGAGGTATAGATGATAGGGATTTTTATTTCTATTGTAGTGCAGTGTATTATCCCTCCCAGGATGATGTTGACAGAGACTATTGTTAGGTTTTTGGGGGTTTTGTGTTTGCAATGTTTGGGGTATGTGTTATTTTTTGTTTCTTTATTCATAAATTTTAAGGGTAATATATGTTTTTTTATTTTTGGGGAAGGGGGCAGGAGCAAAATATTTGATAAATTATTATTGTTTATTTGTTTTTTAATCAAAAACTGTTATTTTTGTTGTTATTATTATTCATCAACTTCATCAATATTTTATATATTTTTATTTGGCAAAATATTTCTTGGAATGTCTTTTATCAATTTTGTGCAGAAATTTAGGATAGAGGTTAACCATGTTGCGGTGGGAATTGCTAAACTAAAAATTAATAACAGAAATACAGTTTGCCCCCGAGATTCCAAAGCACAGAATGCACTTCAGATCAACAGCCGAAGCATCTTAGGGGGACCCATTCTAATGGAGACAATGTCCTCCACCCGTTTCCAGAACATTGAGGGGCCACTCAAAGAAATGGGCAGTCGAGCTTGAGCCACAGACGGTTGTCTCCATTCTGTATTTCTGTTTTATAATCAACATAATGTATTTTTCATAGTTTTAAATGGCAATAATCAGTTATAGTATGGGATTAATTACATTAACTTATAGATTTTTCTTTACAGTACAGTTATGTCTTAAATTTGCGGTCAGTCTATTGAAAAAGGGATTACTACAAATAAAAAACAGATATTAGAAATCATAAATGTTCCTAATCTCTGTACCTGAGACATGGTTGTGTTATATAAGAAGCTGTCTATAGACGATATACTTATTAAAAACACATATATCTTCATGTATAAGGTAGAGACTATGACATCTTTGCAGGTTTAGATGTTGTATCTAGCCTGATTGTTATCAGTAATTAATATAAATATTAATTACCTGTCTCTTTGTTCCTTTCCTGCAGCTGACGGAGGTATAGGTCCCTTTCACCCTCTCACCGGGCATCAATCACCTATAAAAAGACACAGGTATGATAACATGTCCCTTATACATGCTACAGACGCTAATATATCTAACACTCTAGGGCCAGAACTACTTGTCTCAGGGATTATAAAACCGCATTAGAAAAAAGAACAAAAGAAAAGATGGAACCCATTGAGATATAGATGATAGGGATTTATATTTCTATTGCAGTGCAGTGTATTATCCCTCCCAGGATGATGTTGACAGAGACTATTGTTAGGTTTTTGGGGGTTTTGTGTTTGTAATGTTTGGGGTATGTGTTATTTTTTGTTTCTTTATTCATAAATTTTAAGGGTAATATATGTTTTTTTATTTTTGGGGGAAGGGGGCAGGAGCAAAATATTTTATAAATTATTTTAGTTTTTTTGTTTTTTAATCAAAAACTGTTATTTTTGTTGTTATTATTATTCATCAGTTTCATCAATATTTTATATATTTTTATTTGGTAAAATATTTCTTGGAATGTCTGTTATCAATTTTGTGCAGAAATTTAGGATAGAGGTTAACCATGTTGCGGTGGGAATTGCTAAACTAAAAATTAATAACAGAAATACAGTTTGCCCCCGAGGTTCCAAAGCACAGAATGCACTTCAGATCAACAGCCGAAGCATCGTAGGGGGACCCATTCTAATGGAGACAATGTCCTCCACCCGTTTCCACAACATTAAGGGGCCACTCAAAGAAAGGGGCAGTCGAGCTTGAGCCACAGACGGTTGTCTCCATTCTGTATTTCTGTTTTATAATCAACATAATGTATTTTTCATAGTTTTAAATGGCAATAATCAGTTATAGTATGTGATTTATTACATTAACTTATAGATTTTTCTTTACAGTACAGTTATGTCTTAAATCTGCGGTCAGTCTATTGAAAAAGGGATTACTACAAATAAAAAACAGATATTAGAAATCATAAATGTTCCCAATCTCTGTACCTGAGACACAGTTGTGTTATATAAGAAGCTGTCTATAGACGATATACTTATTAAAAACACATATATCTTCATGTATAAGGTAGAGACTATGACATCTCTGCAGGTCTAGATGTTATATCTAGCCTGATTGTTATCAGTAATTAATATAAATATTAATTACCTGTCTCTTGGTTCCTTTCCTGCAGCTGACGGGGGTATAGGTCACTTTCACCTTCTCACCGGGCATCAATCACCTATAAAAAGACACAGGTATGATAACATGTCCCTTATACATGCTACAGACGCTAATATATATAACACTCTAGGGCCAGAACTACTTGTCTCAGGGATTATAAAACCGCATTAGAAAAAAGAACAAAAGAAAAGATGGAACCCATTGAGATATAGATGATAGGGATTTTTATTTCTATTGTAGTGCAGTGTATTATCCCTCCCAGGATGATGTTGACACAGGGGCGGACATATCACTTGTTCAGCCGGTTCGGCTGCACAGGGGCCCAGCGTGTTAGGGGGCCCACCTAGTGGCCCAGGTCACAGTCTGGGCCCCTGCAGGGCCCCCTGCCAGTACTTCATACTAAATGCTGCAGCAACAGGTCCCGGACCTGCCGCTGACAGCAGTAATTTACCTTTAAACCGGCCGGGCGAGACGGACAGGCCAGGTGCCGTCATCAGGGGGGTACAACCGGTACCCCAGTAAGGGGCCCGGACCCTCAGGGAGGCCCAACTGGCCCCAACACTCTTTCTTGCGAGTCAGTGAGTGACTGTCACTCACTGACGGCTGGGGGGGGGGAGTCTTACTGTACACTGACTGACTACATCATATTCTTTTTTCTTATGTTCCAGCCCTGCCCTGTCTGTTGCCCAGACTGGCCAGCGAGGCTGGAGCGAGAGGGAGCGCCGTCCGGAGGGCAGCACTCTGTCACTTTATAATGTCAGGGGCTGCAGTTGGTATGAGACATGCCTGTGCGCGGCTCTCAGTTACCAGCAGGGCCTGTAGTAGCAGCTGGCCAGTGACGTCAGATCACGTGTTCCTCCTCTTCCTGCCCACTGCCTGCAATAGAGGAGCGGAGCAGCAGACTACACTGCACACAGGTACTTACTTGTATGGGGGCAGTGTATGATGGCTGTGTATGTGTGTGTGTGTGTGTGTGTGTGTGTATATGGGGACAAAGTGTGTGTGTATGATGGCTGTCTATGTGTATATAGAAGCTGTGTATGTTTATATAGAAGCTGTGTATGTGTATATAGAAGCTGTCTATGTATATATAGAAGCTGTGTATGTGTATGATGGCCATGTGTGTGGATAAATGGGCAGTGTGTGTATATAGAAGCTGTATACGTGTATATAGAAGCTGTGTATGTTTATATAGAAGCTGTGTATGTGTATATAGAAGCTGTGTATGTGTATGATGGCCATGTGTGTATACAGGGGCAGTGTGTGTATATAGAGGCAGTGTATTTATTTATGGCCATGTGTGTATGATGGCAGTGTGTGTCTATATAGTGGCAGTGTATATGCATATAGAAGCTGTGTTTGTGTATGATGGCCATGTATGTATAAAGGGGCAGTGTGTGTCTATATAGTGGCAGTGTATGTGTATATAGTGGCTGTATATGTGTGTATGATGGCAGTGTGTGTCTATATAGTGGCAGTGTATGTGTATAGTGGCTGTATATGTGTGTATGATGGCAGTGTGTGTATATATAGTGGCAGTGTATGTGTATATAGTGGCTGTATATGTGTGTATGATGGCCGTGTGTGTCTATATAGTGGCAGTGTTTGTGTATAGTGGCTGATATGTGTGTATGATGGCAGTGTGTGTCTATATAGTGGCAGTGTATATGCATATAGAAGCTGTGTATGTGTATGATGGCCATGTGTGTATAAAGGGGCAGTGTGTGCATATAGCAGCTGTGTATGTGTGTATGATGGCTGTGTGTGTATATAGAGGCAGTGTATATATTTATGATGCATGTGTGTATATAGAGGCAGTGTATGTGCATATAGAAGCTGTGTATGATGGCCATGTGTGTGTGTATATAGGGGTAGTGTGTGTGTATGTGTTATGGCCGCCATCAGAACAGTTATGTTGTATGCACTCTATGGGTTAAATGCCATTCATTTGATAGCATGCAGTAAGAGACTGAGAATGTAGTCTGCCAGAGAGAGGATTTATGCATTGATGTTTTGGAGTGTGCTAAAACTCTCAATAATATACTAATAATGAGTGTGACTACAAAACTAACACTACTAATTCTGAATACATGCAAATACATAAAATAACTGACAAGGATTCCTGCGATGGACATGGAACACATGATTGTATATAAGACTAACACATTGATGTTGAAAATTGGAAGTTCACTCAGGCAAGTGTGCATATATGGTTGGTGTGAACAGGTGGCAAGTATTAATATGGCTACTAAGATGGTGGCCGGAAATAGATGCAGATATGTATAAATACAGTTCTATTCACTTTCTTTTTTGATATATGGTTTTTAGAAGAAGTATTAAAAGTGAGGTTTTAAAGTCTCAGATTATGTATTCAGTGCCATATACAGTCATAATGGTAAATGTTGGCACCCCTGAAATTTTTCAAGAAAAATAAGTATTTCTCACAGAAAAGGATTGCAGTAACACATGTTTTGCTATACACATGTTTATTCCCTTTGTGTGTATTAGAACTAAACCAAAAAAGGGAGGAAAAAAAGCAAATTGGACATAATGTCACACCAAACTCCAAAAATGGTCTGGACAAAATTATTGGCACCCTTAACTTAATATTTGGTCGCACACCCTTTGGAAAAAATAACTGAAATCAGTGTCTTCCTATAACCATCAATAAGCTTCTTACACCTCACAGCCGGAGTGTTGGACCACTCTTCCTTTGCAAACTGCTCCAGGTCTCTTATTGGAAGAGGCGCCTTTTCCCAACAGTAATTTAAGGATCTCTCCACAGGTGTTCAATGATATTTAGATCTGGACTCATTGCTGGCCACTTCAGAACTCTCCAGCGCTTTGTTGCCATCAATTTCTGGGGGCTTTTTGACGTATGTTTGGGGTCATTGTCCTGCTGGAAGACCCAAGATCTCGGACGCAGACCCAGCTTTCTGACACTGGGCTGTACAGTGCGACCCAAAATCTGTTGGTAATCCTCAGATTTCATGATGTCTTGTACACATTCAAGGCCCCCAGTGCCAGAGGCAGCAAAACAACCCCAAAACATCATTGACCTCCACCATATGTCACTGTAGGTACTGTGCTCTTTTCTTTGTAGGCCTCATTCCGTTTTCGGTAAACAGTAGAATGATGTGCTTAACCAAAAAGCTCTATCTTGGTCTCATCTGTCCACAAGACGTTTTCCCAGAAGGATTTTGGTTAATCAAGTTCATTTTGGCAAAATGTAGTCTTGCTTTTTTATGTCTCAGTGTCAGCAGTGGGGTCCTCCTGGGTCCCCTCCATAGCGTTTCATTTCATTTAAATGTCGACTGATAGTTCGCGCTGACTCTGATGCTCCCTGAGCCTGCAGGACAGCTTGAATATCTTTGGAACTTGTTTGGGTCTGCTTATCCACCATCCGGACTATCCTGCGTTTACACCTTTAATTAATTTTTCTCTTCCATCCATGCCCAGGGAGATTATCTACAGTGCCATGGGTTGTAAACTTCTTGATAATGTTGCGCACTGTGGACAAAGGAAAATCTAGATCTCTGGAGATGGATTTGTAACCTTTAGATTGTTGATATTTTTCCACGATTTTGGTTCTCAAGTCCTCAGACAGTTCTTCTCCTCTTTCTGTTGTCCATGCTTAGTGTGGCACACACAGACACACAATGCAAAGACTAAGTGAACTTCTCTCCTTTTTATCTGCTTTCAGGTGTGATTTTGATATTGCCCACACCTGTTACTTGCCCCAGGTGAGTTTAAAGGAACATCACATGCTTGAAACAATCTTATTTATCCACAATTTTGAAAGGGTTCCAATAATTTGTGACATTAAAGTATGACATTATGTCCAATTTGCTTTTTTCCTCCCTTTTTTGGGGGTTAGTTCCAATACACACAAAGGGAATAAACATGTGTATAGCAAAACATGTGTTACTGCAATCCTGTTCTGTGAGAATTTTATAGAAAAATTTCAGGGGTGCCAACATTTACGGCCATGACTATATGTGTGTATTGGCGCTGTGTATGAGTATATAGAGGCTGTGTACGCATATGAGGCTGTATATGTGTATTTCCTTAAGGTTGCAGGGTGTAAATGTACGTCCTGCCCCCCTCCAGCTCTGTGCTTCATAACCGGTTGGTTAGAGCTGGGACATGTGGCTAATGCCAGAGTTCACCAATCAGGGTGATGTCCAGCATTAACCACATTAGATGCCACAATCAAAGTTCATTGCAGCATCTAAAAGTATGAAAATAGGTTGCCAGATAGCCCAGAGGAGCTGATCAGGACCACAGCAAAATTGTGGTGTCCCGATCAACTCAGCGGAGGGTACCTATCTGCCTCCGGCTCGTCTGATCTGTGCATCTTTTAGTGCAGAAAGCTTCAACAGCCTGTAGTAAGGTAGCGCCAATAACACTGATCAATTCTGTGCTATGGCACAGCATTGATAAGTATATGCAATCTAAAAATTACTTGGGGGCGGGGAGGGGTTGAAGGAGGCCTTGACCTGTGTAAGGGGCCCCAACATTTCTGACGGCAGCCCTGATGTGGGTGTGTCAGCTGTGTAATAATGATGAGGTGCTTAAGGTATATGGGGTGATGAGGAGACTGAGGATGGAGTGCGTGGGGTGTATGGGGGTGATGAGGAGACTGAGGATGGAGTGCATGGGGTGATGAGGAGACTGAGGATGGAGTGCATGGGGTGTATGGGGTGATGAGGAGACTGAGGATGGAGTGCATGGGGTGATGAGGAGACTGAGGATGGAGTGCATGGGGTGATGAGGAGACTGAGGATGGAGTGCATGGGGTGTATGGGGTGATGAGGAGACTGAGGATGGAGTGCATGTGGTGATGATGAGACTGAGGATGGGGTGCGTGGGGTGATGAGGAGACTGAGGATGGAGTGCATGGGGTGATGAGGAGACTGAGGATGGGGTGTGTGGGGTATATGGGGTGATGAGGAGACTGAGGATGGGGTGTGTGGGGTATATGGGGTGATGAGGAGACTGAGGATGGAGTGCGTGGGGTGTATGGGATGATTCAGTGGTTGGTAGAGTATTTGTCAGTATTATATTCATGGAGTACAGTGGTTGGCAGTATTATATTAATGGAGTACAGTGGTTGGCAGTATTATATTAATAGAGTACAGTGGTTGGCAGTATTATATTCAGGGGTACAGTATTTGGCAGTATTATATTCAGGGGTACAGTGGTTAGCAGTATTATATTCAGGGGTACAGTGGTTGGCATTATTCAGGGGGTACAGTGGTTGGCAGTATTATATTCAGGTGGTACAGTATTTGGCAAGGTTATAATGATTATTGTCATCATACAGAGGATGAGGATCTACTGACAAATTAAGGAACCAATGATGTCCAGGTGTCAGACTCTGCAGAGAAGATGGAAGAAATCCTGGTGTCTGGACCAGATGAAGAAAAAAAATAAAGACAACAGAAAAGACGTCACTCAGGTCAGTGATATCATTGTGTATTTTCCTAACTGTCCCATCAGAGATGTAGTCACTGATATCATTGTGTAGTCTCCTGACTGTCCCATCAGCTGTAGTCACTTCAGACATGATGGGAGTTGCAGCTTTCCAACATCTGGGCAGCCACTTGAACCAAGGTGATTGGTGGGGGTCCCATGAGTCAGACCCCCACTATAAAAATGGGTTGTTTATTTTAAAATGCCTGGGCCCATTTTTGGTCCCAGTCTGGCCCTGCCTGTAAGTCACTTCTATTACTAAGGAGCCAAGGAACCAGGGGGTGCCAAGGGGTGTCGTACTAAGTCAAGGGGTGCGAGTGTAAAGGGGAGCACTGCCCTCTGCCTGCCAGCTAGATAAGGGTCAGGCTGACTCAGGGGAGTACTCATGGGGCCTGGTCCGCACACTGAGAGGGACAGGGGCCACCCGGAGCCCACCTCAGGAGCCGTTCCATCCACCTGTGGTGGACAAGGCAAGTGGCGACACTACACGGGCGGGGTAAGTGGAGGCACTCCGGTGGGGTCTAGGTACATGAGGGGGCACAGTGCTGGTGGTGGTGGGGGGGGGGGGCAGGCACATTCTTTGCACAGGGGCCCTCTGCTGTCTGTGTCCGCCCCTGTGTTGACAAATACTATTGTTAGGTTTTTGGGCGTTTTGTGTTTGCAATGTTTGGGGTATGTGTTATTTTTTGTTAGAGACTATGACATCTTTGCAGGTTTAGATGTTGTATCTAGCCTGATTGTTATCAGTAATTAATATAAATATTAATTACCTGTCTCTTTGTTCCTTTCCTGCAGCTAACGGGGGTATAGGTCCCTTTCACCCTCTCACCGGGCATCAATCACCTATAAAAAGACACAGGTATGATAACATGTCCCTTATACATGCTACAGACGCTAATATATCTAACACTCTAGGGCCAGAACTACTTGTCTCAGGGATTATAAAACCGCATTAGAAAAAAGAACAAAAGAAAAGATGGAACCCATTGAGATATAGATGATAGGGATTTTTATTTCTATTGCAGTGCAGTGTATTATCCCTCCCAGGATGATGTTGACAGAGACTATTGTTAGGTTTTTGGGGGTTTTGTGTTTGCAATGTTTGGTGTATGTGTTATTTTTTGTTTCTTTATTCATAAATTTTAAGGGTAATATATGTTTTTTTTATTTTTGGGGGAAGGGGGCAGGAGCAAAATATTTTATAAATTATTTTAGTTTTTTTGTTTTTTAATCAAAAACTGTTATTTTTGTTGTTATTATTTTTATTCATCAATTTCATCAATATTTTATATATTTTTATATGGCAAAATATTTCTTGGAATGTCTTTTATCAATTTTGTGCAGAAATTTCGGATAGAGGTTAACCATGTTGCGTCGGGAATTGCTAAACTAAAAATTAATAACAGAAATACAGTTTGCCCCCGAGGTTCCAAAGCACAGAATGCACTTCAGATCAACAGCCGAAGCATCGTAGGGGGACCCATTCTAATGGAGACAATGTCCCCCACCCGTTTCCACAACATTGAGGGGCCACTCAAAGAAAGGGGCAGTCGAGCTTGAGCCACAGACGGTTGTTTCCATTCTATATTTCTGTTTTATAATCAACATAATGTATTTTTCATAGTTTTAAATGGCAATAATCAGTTATAGTATGTGATTTATTACATTAACTTATAGATTTTTCTTTACAGTACAGTTATGTCTTAAATCTGCGGTCAGTCTATTGAAAAAGGGATTACTACAAATAAAAAACAGATATTAGAAAACATAAATGTTCCTAATCTCTGTACCTGAGACACAGTTGTGTTATATAAGAAGCTGTCTATAGACGATATACTTATTAAAAACACATATATCTTCATGTATAAGGTAGAGACTATGACATCTTTGCAGATTTAGATGTTGTATCTAGCCTGATTGTTATCAGTAATTAATATAAATATTAATTACCTGTCTCTTTGTTCCTTTCCTGCAGCTGACGGGGGTATAGGTCCCTTTCACCCTCTCACCGGGCATTAATCACCTATAAAAAGACACAGGTATGATAACATGTCCCTTATACATGCTACAGACGCTAATATATATAACACTCTAGGGCCAGAACTACTTGTCTCAGGGATTATAAAACCGCATTAGAAAAAAGAACAAAAGAAAAGATGGAACCCATTGAGATATAGATGATAGGGATTTTTATTTCTATTGCAGTGCAGTGTATTATCCCTCCCAGGATGATGTTGACAGAGACTATTGTTAGGTTTTTGGGGTTTTTTTGTTTGCAATGTTTGGGGTATGTGTTATTTTTTGTTTCTTTATTCATAAATTTTAAGGGTAATATATGTTTTTTTATTTTTGGGGGAAGGGGGCAGGAGCAAAATATTTTATAAATTATTTAAGTTTTTTTGTTTTTTAATCAAAAACTGTTATTTTTGTTGTTATTATTATTCATCAATTTCATCAATATTTTATATATTTTTATTTGGCAAAATATTTCTTGGAATGTCTGTTATCAATTTTGTGCAGAAATTTCGGATAGAGGTTAACCATGTTGCGTCGGGAATTGCTAAACTAAAAATTAATAACAGAAATACAGTTTGCCCCCGAGGTTCCAAAGCACAGAATGCACTTCAGATCAACAGCCGAAGCATCGTAAGGGGACCCATTCTAATGGAGACAATGTCCTCCACCCGTTTCCACAACATTGAGTGGCCACTCAAAGAAAGGGGCAGTCGAGCTTGAGCCACAGACGGTTGTTTCCATTCTGTATTTCTGTTTTATAATCAACATAATGTATTTTTCATAGTTTTAAATGGCAATAATCAGTTATAGTATGTGATTTATTACATTAACTTATAGATTTTTCTTTACAGTACAGTTATGTCTTAAATTTGCGGTCAGTCTATTGAAAAAGGGATTACTACAAATAAAAAACAGATATTAGAAAACATAAATGTTCCTAATCTCTGTACCTGAGACACAGTTGTGTTATATAAGAAGCTGTCTATAGACGATATACTTATTAAAAACACATATATCTTCATGTATAAGGTAGAGACTATGACATCTTTGCAGATTTAGATGTTGTATCTAGCCTGATTGTTATCAGTAATTAATATAAATATTAATTACCTGTCTCTTTGTTCCTTTCCTGCAGCTGACGGGGGTATAGGTCCCTTTCACCCTCTCACCGGGCATTAATCACCTATAAAAAGACACAGGTATGATAACATGTCCCTTATACATGCTACAGACGCTAATATATATAACACTCTAGGGCCAGAACTACTTGTCTCAGGGATTATAAAACCGCATTAGAAAAAAGAACAAAAGAAAAGATGGAACCCATTGAGATATAGATGATAGGGATTTTTATTTCTATTGCAGTGCAGTGTATTATCCCTCCCAGGATGATGTTGACAGAGACTATTGTTAGGTTTTTGGGGGTTTTGTGTTTGCAATGTTTGGGGTATGTGTTATTTTTTGTTTCTTTATTCATAAATTTTAAGGGTAATATATGTTTTTTTATTTTTGGGGGAAGGGGGCAGGAGCAAAATATTTTATAAATTATTTTAGTTTTTTTGTTTTTTAATCAAAAACTGTTATTTTTGTTGTTATTATTATTATTCATCAATTTCATCAATATTTTATATATTTTTATTTGGCAAAATATTTCTTGGAATGTCTGTTATCAATTTTGTGCAGAAATTTCGGATAGAGGTTAACCATGTTGCGTCGGGAATTGCTAAACTAAAAATTAATAACAGAAATACAGTTTGCCCCCGAGGTTCCAAAGCACAGAATGCACTTCAGATCAACAGCCGAAGCATCGTAAGGGGACCCATTCTAATGGAGACAATGTCCTCCACCCGTTTCCACAACATTGAGTGGCCACTCAAAGAAAGGGGCAGTCGAGCTTGAGCCACAGACGGTTGTTTCCATTCTGTATTTCTGTTTTATAATCAACATAATGTATTTTTCATAGTTTTAAATGGCAATAATCAGTTATAGTATGTGATTTATTACATTAACTTATAGATTTTTCTTTACAGTACAGTTATGTCTTAAATCTGCGGTCAGTCTATTGAAAAAGGGATGACTACAAATAAAAAACAGATATTAGAAAACATAAATGTTCCTAATCTCTGTACCTGAGACACAGTTGTGTTATATAAGAAGCTGTCTATAGACGATATACTTATTAAAAACACATATATCTTAATGTATAAGGTAGAGACTATGACATCTCTGCAGGTATAGATGTTATATCTAGCCTGATTGTTATCAGTAATCAATATAAATATTAATGACCTGTCTCTTTGTTCCTTTCCTGCAGCTGACGGGGGTATAGGTCCCTTTCACCCTCTCACCGGGCATTAATCACCTATAAAAAGACACAGGTATGATAACATGTCCCTTATACATGCTACAGACGCTAATATATCTAACACTCTAGGGCCAGAACTACTTGTCTCAGGGATTATAAAACCGCATTAGAAAAAAGAACAAAAGAAAAGATGGAACCCATTGAGGTATAGATGATAGGGATTTTTATTTCTATTGTAGTGCAGTGTATTATCCCTCCCAGGATGATGTTGACAGAGACTATTGTTAGGTTTTTGGGGGTTTTGTGTTTGCAATGTTTGGGGTATGTGTTATTTTTTGTTTCTTTATTCATAAATTTTAAGGGTAATATATGTTTTTTTATTTTTGGGGAAGGGGGCAGGAGCAAAATATTTGATAAATTATTATTGTTTATTTGTTTTTTAATCAAAAACTGTTATTTTTGTTGTTATTATTATTCATCAACTTCATCAATATTTTATATATTTTTATTTGGCAAAATATTTCTTGGAATGTCTTTTATCAATTTTGTGCAGAAATTTAGGATAGAGGTTAACCATGTTGCGGTGGGAATTGCTAAACTAAAAATTAATAACAGAAATACAGTTTGCCCCCGAGATTCCAAAGCACAGAATGCACTTCAGATCAACAGCCGAAGCATCTTAGGGGGACCCATTCTAATGGAGACAATGTCCTCCACCCGTTTCCAGAACATTGAGGGGCCACTCAAAGAAATGGGCAGTCGAGCTTGAGCCACAGACGGTTGTCTCCATTCTGTATTTCTGTTTTATAATCAACATAATGTATTTTTCATAGTTTTAAATGGCAATAATCAGTTATAATATGTGATTTATTACATTAACTTATAGATTTTTCTTTACAGTACAGTTATGTCTTAAATTTGCGGTCAGTCTATTGAAAAAGGGATTACTACAAATAAAAAACAGATATTAGAAATCATAAATGTTCCTAATCTCTGTACCTGAGACATGGTTGTGTTATATAAGAAGCTGTCTATAGACGATATACTTATTAAAAACACATATATCTTCATGTATATGGTAGAGACTATGACATCTTTGCAGGTTTAGATGTTGTATCTAGCCTGATTGTTATCAGTAATTAATATAAATATTAATTACCTGTCTCTTTGTTCCTTTCCTGCAGCTGACGGGGGTATAGGTCCCTTTCACCCTCTCACCGGGAATCGATCACCTATAAAAAGACACAGGTATGATAACATGTCCCTTATACATGCTACAGACGCTAATATATCTAACACTCTAGGGCCAGAACTACTTGTCTCAGGGATTATAAAACCGCATTAGAAAAAAGAACAAAAGAAAAGATGGAACCCATTGAGATATAGATGATAGGGATTTATATTTCTATTGCAGTGCAGTGTATTATCCCTCCCAGGATGATGTTGACAGAGACTATTGTTAGGTTTTTGGGGGTTTTGTGTTTGTAATGTTTGGGGTATGTGTTATTTTTTGTTTCTTTATTCAGAAATTTTAAGGGTAATATATGTTTTTTTTATTTTTGGGGGAAGGGGGCAGGAGCAAAATATTTTATAAATTATTTTAGTTTTTTTGTTTTTTAATCAAAAACTGTTATTTTTGCTGTTATTATTATTCATCAATTTCATCAATATTTTATATATTTTTATTTGGCAAAATATTTCTTGGAATGTCTGTTATCAATTTTGTGCAGAAATTTAGGATAGAGGTTAACCATGTTGCGGTGGGAATTGCTAAACTAAAAATTAATAACAGAAATACAGTTTGCCCCCGAGGTTCCAAAGCACAGAATGCACTTCAGATCAACAGCCAAAGCATCGTAGGGGGACCCATTCTAATGGAGACAATGTCCTCCACCCGTTTCCACAACATTGAGGGGCCACTCAAAGAAAGGGGCAGTCGAGCTTGAGCCACAGACGGTTGTTTCCATTCTGTATTTCTGTTTTATAATCAACATAATGTATTTTTCATAGTTTTAAATGGCAATAATCAGTTATAGTATGTGATTTATTACATTAACTTATAGATTTTTCTTTACAGTACAGTTATGTCTTAAATCTGCGGTCAGTCTATTGAAAAAGGGATTACTACAAATAAAAAACAGATATTAGAAATCATAAATGTTCCCAATCTCTGTACCTGAGAAACAGTTGTGTTATATAAGAAGCTGTCTATAGACGATATACTTATTAAAACACATATATCTTCATGTATAAGGTAGAGACTATGACATCTCTGCAGGTCTAGATGTTATATCTAGCCTGATTGTTATCAGTAATTAATATAAATATTAATTACCTGTCTCTTTGTTCCTTTCCTGCAGCTGACGGGGGTATAGGTCCCTTTCACCCTCTCACCGGGCATTAATCACCTATAAAAAGACACAGGTATGATAACATGTCCCTTATACATGCTACAGACGCTAATATATATAACACTCTAGGGCCAGAACTACTTGTCTCAGGGATTATAAAACCGCATTAGAAAAAAGAACAAAAGAAAAGATGGAACCCATTGAGATATAGATGATAGGGATTTTTATTTCTATTGTAGTGCAGTGTATTATCCCTCCCAGGATGATGTTGACAGACACTATTGTTAGGTTTTTGGGGGTTTTGTGTTTGCAATGTTTGGGGTATGTGTTATTTTTTGTTTCTTTATTCATAAATTTTAAGGGTAATATATGTTTTTTTATTTTTGGGGAAGGGGGCAGGAGCAAAATATTTGATAAAGTATAATTTTTTATTTGTTTTTTAATCAAAAACTGTTATTTTTGTTGTTATTATTATTCATCAACTTCATCAATATTTTATATATTTTTATTTGGCAAAATATTTTTTGGAATGTCTTTTATCAATTTTGTGCAGAAATTTAGGATAGAGGTTAACCATGTTGCGGTGGGAATTGCTAAACTAAAAATTAATAACAGAAATACAGTTTGCCCCCGAGATTCCAAAGCACAGAATGCACTTCAGATCAACAGCCGAAGCATCTTAGGGGGACCCATTCTAATGGAGACAATGTCCTCCACCCGTTTCCAGAACATTGAGGGGCCACTCAAAGAAATGGGCAGTCGAGCTTGAGCCACAGACGGTTGTCTCCATTCTGTATTTCTGTTTTATAATCAACATAATGTATTTTTCATAGTTTTAAATGGCAATAATCAGTTATAGTATGTGATTTATTACATTAACTTATAGATTTTTCTTTACAGTACAGTTATGTCTTAAATCTGCGGTCAGTCTATTGAAAAAGGGATTACTACAAATAAAAAACAGATATTAGAAATCATAAATGTTCCCAATCTCTGTACCTGAGAAACAGTTGTGTTATATAAGAAGCTGTCTATAGACGATATACTTATTAAAACACATATATCTTCATGTATAAGGTAGAGACTATGACATCTCTGCAGGTCTAGATGTTATATCTAGCCTGATTGTTATCAGTAATTAATATAAATATTAATTACCTGTCTCTTTGTTCCTTTCCTGCAGCTGACGGGGGTATAGGTCCCTTTCACCCTCTCACCGGGCATTAATCACCTATAAAAAGACACAGGTATGATAACATGTCCCTTATACATGCTACAGACGCTAATATATCTAACACTCTAGGGCCAGAACTACTTGTCTCAGGGATTATAAAACCGCATTAGAAAAAAGAACAAAAGAAAAGATGGAACCCATTGAGATATAGATGATAGGGATTTTTATTTCTATTGCAGTGCAGTGTATTATCCCTCCCAGGATAATACTGACAGAGACTATTGTTAGGTTTTTGGGGGGTTTGTGTTTGTAATGTTTGGGGTATGTGTTATTTTTTGTTTCTTTATTCATAAATTTTAAGGGTAATATATGTTTTTTTATTTTTGGGGGAAGGGGGCAGGAGCAAAATATTTTATAAATTATTTTAGTTTTTTTGTTTTTTAATCAAAAACTGTTATTTTTGTTGTTATTATTATTCATCAATTTCATCAATATTTTATATATTTTTATTTGTCAAAATATTTCTTGGAATGTCTGTTATCAATTTTGTGCAGAAATTTCGGATAGAGGTTAACCATGTTGCGGTGGGAATTGCTAAACTAAAAATTAATAACAGAAATACAGTTTGCCCCCGAGGTTCCAAAGCACAGAATGCACTTCAGATCAACAGCCGAAGCATCGTAGGGGGACCCATTCTAATGGAGACAATGTCCTCCACCCGTTTCCACAACATTGAGGGGCCACTCAAAGAAAGGGGCAGTCGAGCTTGAGCCACAGACGGTTGTTTCCATTCTGTATTTCTGTTTTATAATCAACATAATGTATTTTTCATAGTTTTAAATGGCAATAATCAGTTATAGTATGTGATTTATTACATTAACTTATAGATTTTTCTTTACAGTACAGTTATGTCTTAAATCTGCGGTCAGTCTATTGAAAAAGGGATTACTACAAATAAAAAACAGATATTAGAAATCATAAATGTTCACAATCTCTGTACCTAAGACACAGTTGTGTTATATAAGAAGCTGTCTATAGACGATATACTTATTAAAAACACATATATCTTCATGTATAAGGTAGAGACTATGACATCTTTGCAGGTCTAGATGTTATATCTAGCCTGATTGTTATCAGTAATTAATATAAATATTAATTACCTGTCTCTTTGTTCCTTTCCTGCTGCTGACGGGGGTATAGGTCCCTTTCACCCTCTCACCGGGCATTAATCACCTATAAAGAGACACAGGTATGATAACATGTCCCTTATACATGCTACAGACGCTAATATATATAACACTCTAGGGCCAGAACTACTTGTCTCAGGGATTATAAAACCGCATTAGAAAAAAGAACAAAAGAAAAGATGGAACCCATTGAGATATAGATGATAGGGATTTTTATTTCTATTGTAGTGCAGTGTATTATCCCTCCCAGGGTGATGTTGACAGACACTATTGTTAGGTTTTTGGGGGTTTTGTGTTTGCAATGTTTGGGGTATGTGTTATTTTTTGTTTCTTTATTTATAAATTTTAAGGGTAATATATGTTTTTTTTATTTTTGGGGAAGGGGGCAGGAGCAAAATATTTGATAAATTATTATTGTTTATTTGTTTTTTAATAAAAAACTGTTATTTTTGTTGTTATTATTATTCATCAACTTCATCAATATTTTATATATTTTTATTTGGCAAAATATTTCTTGGAATGTCTTTTATCAATTTTGTGCAGAAATTTAGGATAGAGGTTAACCATGTTGCGGTGGGAATTGCTAAACTAAAAATTAATAACAGAAATACAGTTTGCCCCCGAGATTCCAAAGCACAGAATGCACTTCAGATCAACAGCCGAAGCATCTTAGGGGGACCCATTCTAATGGAGACAATGTCCTCCACCCGTTTCCAGAACATTGAGGGGCCACTCAAAGAAATGGGCAGTCGAGCTTGAGCCACAGACGGTTGTCTCCATTCTGTATTTCTGTTTTATAATCAACATAATGTATTTTTCATAGTTTTAAATGGCAATAATCAGTTATAGTATGTGATTTATTACATTAACTTATAGATTTTTCTTTACGGTACAGTTATGTCTTAAATCTACGGTAGGTCTATTGAAAAAGGGATTACTACAAATAAAAAACAGATATTAGAAATCATAAATGTTCCTAATCTCTGTACCTGAGACATGGTGGTGTTATATAAGAAGCTGTCTATAGACGATATACTTATTAAAAACACATATATCTTCATGTATAAGGTAGAGACTATGACATCTTTGCAGGTTTAGATGTTGTATCTAGCCTGATTGTTATCAGTAATTAATATAAATATTAATTACCTGTCTCTTTGTTCCTTTCCTGCAGCTGACGGGGGTATAGGTCCCTTTCACCCTTTCACCGGGCATCAATCACCTATAAAAAGACACAGGTATGATAACATGTCCCTTATACATGCTACAGACGCTAATATATATAACACTCTAGGGCCAGAACTACTTGTCTCAGGGATTATAAAACCGCATTAGAAAAAAGAACAAAAGAAAAGATGGAACCCATTGAGATATAGATGATAGGGATTTTTATTTCTATTGTAGTGCAGTGTATTATCCCTCCCAGGATGATGTTGACAGACACTATTGTTAGGTTTTTGGGGGTTTTGTGTTTGCAATGTTTGGGGTATGTGTTATTTTTTGTTTCTTTATTTATAAATTTTAAGGGTAATATATGTTTTTTTTATTTTTGGGGAAGGGGGCAGGAGCAAAATATTTGATAAATTATTATTGTTTATTTGTTTTTTAATAAAAAACAGTTATTTTTGTTGTTATTATTATTCATCAACTTCATCAATATTTTATATATTTTTATTTGGCAAAATATTTCTTGGAATGTCTTTTATCAATTTTGTGCAGAAATTTAGGATAGAGGTTAACCATGTTGCGGTGGGAATTGCTAAACTAAAAATTAATAACAGAAATACAGTTTGCCCCCGAGATTCCAAAGCACAGAATGCACTTCAGATCAACAGCCGAAGCATCTTAGGGGGACCCATTCTAATGGAGACAATGTCCTCCACCCGTTTCCAGAACATTGAGGGGCCACTCAAAGAAATGGGCAGTCGAGCTTGAGCCACAGACGGTTGTCTCCATTCTGTATTTCTGTTTTATAATCAACATAATGTATTTTTCATAGTTTTAAATGGCAATAATCAGTTATAGTATGGGATTTATTACATTAACTTATAGATTTTTCTTTACAGTACAGTTATGTCTTAAATTTGCGGTCAGTCTATTGAAAAAGGGATTACTACAAATAAAAAACAGATATTAGAAATCATAAATGTTCCTAATCTCTGTACCTGAGACATGGTTGTGTTATATAAGAAGCTGTCTATAGACGATATACTTATTAAAAACACATATATCATCATGTATAAGGTAGAGACTATGACATCTTTGCAGGTTTAGATGTTGTATCTAGCCTGATTGTTATCAGTAATTAATATAAATATTAATTACCTGTCTCTTTGTTCCTTTCCTGCAGCTGACGGAGGTATAGGTCCCTTTCACCCTCTCACCGGGCATCAATCACCTATAAAAAGACACAGGTATGATAACATGTCCCTTATACATGCTACAGACGCTAATATATCTAACACTCTAGGGCCAGAACTACTTGTCTCAGGGATTATAAAACCGCATTAGAAAAAAGATCAAAAGAAAAGATGGAACCCATTGAGATATAGATGATAGGGATTTATATTTCTATTGCAGTGCAGTGTATTATCCCTCCCAGGATGATGTTGACAGAGACTATTGTTAGGTTTTTGGGGGTTTTGTGTTTGTAATGTTTGGGGTATGTGTTATTTTTTGTTTCTTTATTCATAAATTTTAAGGGTAATATATGTTTTTTTATTTTTGGGGGAAGGGGGCAGGAGCAAAATATTTTATAAATTATTTTAGTTTTTTTGTTTTTTAATCAAAAACTGTTATTTTTGTTGTTATTATTATTCATCAGTTTCATCAATATTTTATATATTTTTATTTGGTAAAATATTTCTTGGAATGTTTGTTATCAATTTTGTGCAGAAATTTAGGATAGAGGTTAACCATGTTGCGGTGGGAATTGCTAAACTAAAAATTAATAACAGAAATACAGTTTGCCCCCGAGGTTCCAAAGCACAGAATGCACTTCAGATCAACAGCCGAAGCATCGTAGGGGGACCCATTCTAATGGAGACAATGTCCTCTACACGTTTCCACAACATTGAGGGGCCACTCAAAGAAAGGGGCAGTCGAGCTTGAGCCACAGACGGTTGTTTCCATTCTGTATTTCTGTTTTATAATCAACATAATGTATTTTTCATAGTTTTAAATGGCAATAATCAGTTATAGTATGTGATTTATTACATTAACTTATAGATTTTTCTTTACAGTACAGTTATGTCTTAAATCTGCGGTCAGTCTATTGAAAAAGGGATTACTACAAATAAAAAACAGATATTAGAAATCATAAATGTTCCCAATCTCTGTACCTGAGAAACAGTTGTGTTATATAAGAAGCTGTCTATAGACGATATACTTATTAAAAACACATATATCTTCATGTATAAGGTAGAGACTATGACATCTCTGCAGGTCTAGATGTTATATCTAGCCTGATTGTTATCAGTAATTAATATAAATATTAATTACCTGTCTCTTTGTTCCTTTCCTGCAGCTGACGGGGGTATAGGTCCCTTTCACCCTCTCACCAGGCATTAATCACCTATAAAAAGACACAGGTATGATGACATGTCCCTTATACATGCTACAGACGCTAATATATATAACACTCTAGGGCCAGAACTACTTGTCTCAGGGATTATAAAACCGCATTAGAAAAAAGAACAAAAGAAAAGATGGAACCCATTGAGATATAGATGATAGGGATTTTTATTTCTATTGTAGTGCAGTGTATTATCCCTCCCAGGATGATGTTGACAGACACTATTGTTAGGTTTTTGGGGGTTTTGTATTTGCAATGTTTGGGGTATGTGTTATTTTTTGTTTCTTTATTTATAAATTTTAAGGGTAATATATGTTTTTTTATTTTTGGGGAAGGGGTCAGGAGCAAAATATTTGATAAATTATTATTGTTTATTTGTTTTTTAATAAAAAACTGTTATTTTTGTTGTTATTATTATTCATCAACTTCATCAATATTTTATATATTTTTATTTGGCAAAATATTTCTTGGAATGTCTTTTATCAATTTTGTGCAGAAATTTAGGATAGAGGTTAACCATGTTGCGGTGGGAATTGCTAAACTAAAAATTAATAACAGAAATACAGTTTGCCCCCGAGATTCCAAAGCACAGAATGCACTTCAGATCAACAGCCGAAGCATCTTAGGGGGACCCATTCTAATGGAGACAATGTCCTCCACCCGTTTCCAGAACATTGAGGGGCCACTCAAAGAAATGGGCAGTCGAGCTTGAGCCACAGACGGTTGTCTCCATTCTGTATTTCTGTTTTATAATCAACATAATGTATTTTTCATAGTTTTAAATGGCAATAATCAGTTATAGTATGTGATTTATTACATTAACTTATAGATTTTTCTTTACAGTACAGTTATGTCTTAAATCTACGGTAGGTCTATTGAAAAAGGAATTACTACAAATAAAAAACAGATATTAGAAATCATAAATGTTCCTAATCTCTGTACCTGAGACATGGTTGTGTTATATAAGAAGCTGTCTATAGACGATATACTTATTAAAAACACATATATCTTCATGTATAAGGTAGAGACTATGACATCTTTGCAGGTTTAGATGTTGTATCTAGCCTGATTGTTATCAGTAATTAATATAAATATTAATTACCTGTCTCTTTGTTCCTTTCCTGCAGCTGACGGGGGTATAGGTCCCTTTCACCCTCTCACCGGGCATCAATCACCTATAAAAAGACACAGGTATGATAACATGTCCCTTATACATGCTACAGACACTAATATATCTAACACTCTAGGGCCAGAACTACTTGTCTCAGGGATTATAAAACCGCATTAGAAAAAAGAACAAAAGAAAAGATGGAACCCATTGAGATATAGATGATAGGGATTTTTATTTCTATTGTAGTGCAGTGTATTATCCCTCCCAGGATGATGTTGACAGACACTATTGTTAGGTTTTTGGGGGTTTTGTGTTTGCAATGTTTGGGGTATGTGTTATTTTTTGTTTCTTTATTTATAAATTTTAAGGGTAATATATGTTTTTTTATTTTTTGGGAAGGGGGCAGGAGCAAAATATTTGATAAATTATTATTGTTTATTTGTTTTTTAATAAAAAACTGTTATTTTTGTTGTTATTATTATTCATCAACTTCATCAATATTTTATATATTTTTATTTGGCAAAATATTTCTTGGAATGTCTTTTATCAATTTTGTGCAGAAATTTAGGATAGAGGTTAACCATGTTGCGGTGGGAATTGCTAAACTAAAAATTAATAACAGAAATGCAGTTTGCCCCCGAGATTCCAAAGCACAGAATGCACTTCAGATCAACAGCCGAAGCATCTTAGGGGGACCCATTCTAATGGAGACAATGTCCTCCACCCGTTTCCAGAACATTGAGGGG
>NW_026607959.1:0-99157 GCF_029499605.1 Hyla sarda | reverse complement strand
TGTTCTTATCAGTTTAATATCTGATACGTCCCCTATCTGGGGACCATATATTAAATGGATTTTTGAGAACGGGGGCCGATTTCGAAGCTTGCTTCCGTCGCCCTATGCATTGACCCGATATGGCAGTATCTTCGGGTACAGTGCACCACCCCCTTACAGGGTTAAAAAGAAAGATTCCTACTTTCATTGCTACCTGCTTGCTGGCTAGCCAGCTAGCCAGCCCTGTGGGCCTTGCTGCTGCAGCCAAAAAACAAAAGGTGGTGCTGCTGCTGCTGCTTCTGCTGCTTCTGCTTGTGTCTGGCCGCTGTTGGAGCGTCCAGGCACAGGACTTCTGCTGCTGCTGACTAAATGGCCTCCTTAATTGGATCATTTGAGTAGCCAGCACACCTGTGCAGGTAGGGCATGACATGATAGGCAGCTGCCTTGATAGCGGGTGGGTGCTGAATGTTCCTAATTGACAAAATAAGATTAATGCTTATGAAGAAATATAAAATCTCATCCCTTCCCCAATATCGCGCCACACCCCTACCCCTTAATTCCCTGGTTGAACTTGATGGACATATGTCTTTTTTCGACCGTACTAACTATGTAACTATGTAACATAACATGGGGGGGGGGGGGGGGGGTCTCCTGGCTGTTCACACAGGTGTGTCATTGCTGTACATTGACCATGCATTGCTTCTGTGGTATTGCAAAGGCAAAGACAAATGCTTCCAGCCATCCATTGCACTAATGGATTGGTCATCAGCTGGCTGTCTATGTCCCGCATCAATATAGACCAAAGTACAGAGGGTTAGGCTATGCTATTGTGCACCTACCTGATGCATCAGAAGGTGCGAGGCCCTTGCTAAATTCTGTGCACAGACTTTGAGATCTATACTTTAGACTGTATCTAAACCTGCTCCAACATGGACTGACATTCTGGCCTACTTTCAGCCGATGCGACTTGTCTGTCGCTGAACAGTCGCTTTTTATGTATTCAGCACCTATGTATAATGTTGTAAAAATGCTCTAGAAGCTAAAGTCGCAGAAATGTCACACATATTTGGCCTGCAACTTTCTGTGCGACAAATTCAGACAGGAAAAATCAGTATAAATCCTTAGAAAATTATCCCCCAGTGTCTCCATCTGCTGGCGGTATTGAATAAGCATTGCTGCACTGATGGGGTATGCATTAGACGAAAAAAAAGAAGAAAAAGAAGAATAATACGCCCAGAAAAGAGGCGAAAAGGAGAAAAACGTAAAAAAACGTGAAAAAAAAGTAAGAGGAAGAGAAGGGAAAAAAAGGTGGAAATGGGTTTAAAAGTGATTTCGGCGGAGAAATATATATATATATATATATATATATATATATATATATATATATATATACGCGCACACACACACATATATATAAACGTATTCTCCGTTGAGATATTGCAGCCGCTGCTGTGTCCAGGCCCAGGAGCCTTAGCACTGTGCTGTGATGTCACTCAATACCACTGACATCACTAGGTGTAAACAACATCTCTCCTTTGCTGTGTATGTGACTATGGAGCTGTTTGGTGATGTCGTCTATTATGGCCTTCATAGAAGCAACAGGAGATTGTTGCATCCATCTAGAACCCTCAGAACTACAGTGCTATGATGTCACTCACTTCCACAGGCCTTGCAGAGTGTAAACAACAACAACCCAGCTTTGTTGTGTATGTAACCATAGGGATTTGTGATGTCACCTAGAACCTTCACAGCAGCGACAGCTTTATGAGGAGCATCAGCACTGCTCTGCCTGAGCAGAACCATCACCGCCATAGGTTGTCAAATAACCCGGATTTAACCCACACAGGTAAGTCCAATGGGGTGCAGGCATGTCCTCTATGCTTACAGCTTCCCGTGGGTGTTGGTTTGATACCGTTTGGGGACAGCCAAGGAGGCATCTGCAGGCAACAAAGGTAGGTGTGTGCTTGTGTGTGTGTTTCCTATGCAGATCCTAAGCCCAGTGTCACATGCAAGTAGGAGGAGTAAGAAGGGTTCCTGGCAAATCCGGGTTATGGATTGCATTTAAAAAGGCCCCGTGGGAGTGCAATGGGCCCCTGTCTTGCTGCTTAGCAATAATGGTATGGGTTTAGGTTCTGCTGTGTGTACTGGTGGTTGACTGCCCCCCAGCCCAGAGTGTGCATGGAAAATTGTCTGGCAGCCTCCCTGACAGCAAGCAGTGATAGTGCCCATGAAGGGGACCTTGTTGGGCCCGCCCCTTTCACGGTTATCGCTTCTCGGCCTTTTGGCTAAGATCAAGTGTAGTATCTGTTCTTATCAGTTTAATATCTGATACGTCCCCTATCTGGGGACCATATATTAAATGGATTTTTGAGAACGGGGGCCGATTTCGAAGCTTGCTTCCGTCGCCCTATGCATTGACCCGATATGGCAGTATCTTCGGGTACAGTGCACCACCCCCTTACAGGGTTAAAAAGAAAGATTCCTACTTTCATTGCTACCTGCTTGCTGGCTAGCCAGCTAGCCAGCCCTGTGGGCCTTGCTGCTGCAGCCAAAAAACAAAAGGTGGTGCTGCTGCTGCTGCTTCTGCTGCTTCTGCTTGTGTCTGGCCGCTGTTGGAGCGTCCAGGCACAGGACTTCTGCTGCTGCTGACTAAATGGCCTCCTTAATTGGATCATTTGAGTAGCCAGCACACCTGTGCAGGTAGGGCATGACATGATAGGCAGCTGCCTTGATAGCGGGTGGGTGCTGAATGTTCCTAATTGACAAAATAAGATTAATGCTTATGAAGAAATATAAAATCTCATCCCTTCCCCAATATCGCGCCACACCCCTACCCCTTAATTCCCTGGTTGAACTTGATGGACATATGTCTTTTTTCGACCGTACTAACTATGTAACTATGTAACATAACATGGGGGGGGGGGGGGGGGGTCTCCTGGCTGTTCACACAGGTGTGTCATTGCTGTACATTGACCATGCATTGCTTCTGTGGTATTGCAAAGGCAAAGACAAATGCTTCCAGCCATCCATTGCACTAATGGATTGGTCATCAGCTGGCTGTCTATGTCCCGCATCAATATAGACCAAAGTACAGAGGGTTAGGCTATGCTATTGTGCACCTACCTGATGCATCAGAAGGTGCGAGGCCCTTGCTAAATTCTGTGCACAGACTTTGAGATCTATACTTTAGACTGTATCTAAACCTGCTCCAACATGGACTGACATTCTGGCCTACTTTCAGCCGATGCGACTTGTCTGTCGCTGAACAGTCGCTTTTTATGTATTCAGCACCTATGTATAATGTTGTAAAAATGCTCTAGAAGCTAAAGTCGCAGAAATGTCACACATATTTGGCCTGCAACTTTCTGTGCGACAAATTCAGACAGGAAAAATCAGTATAAATCCTTAGAAAATTATCCCCCAGTGTCTCCATCTGCTGGCGGTATTGAATAAGCATTGCTGCACTGATGGGGTATGCATTAGACGAAAAAAAAGAAGAAAAAGAAGAATAATACGCCCAGAAAAGAGGCGAAAAGGAGAAAAACGTAAAAAAACGTGAAAAAAAAGTAAGAGGAAGAGAAGGGAAAAAAAGGTGGAAATGGGTTTAAAAGTGATTTCGGCGGAGAAATATATATATATATATATATATATATATATATATATATATATACGCGCACACACACACATATATATAAATGTATTCTCCGTTGAGATATTGCAGCCGCTGCTGTGTCCAGGCCCAGGAGCCTTAGCACTGTGCTGTGATGTCACTCAATACCACTGACATCACTAGGTGTAAACAACATCTCTCCTTTGCTGTGTATGTGACTATGGAGCTGTTTGGTGATGTCGTCTATTATGGCCTTCATAGAAGCAACAGGAGATTGTTGCATCCATCTAGAACCCTCAGAACTACAGTGCTATGATGTCACTCACTTCCACAGGCCTTGCAGAGTGTAAACAACAACAACCCAGCTTTGTTGTGTATGTAACCATAGGGATTTGTGATGTCACCTAGAACCTTCACAGCAGCGACAGCTTTATGAGGAGCATCAGCACTGCTCTGCCTGAGCAGAACCATCACCGCCATAGGTTGTCAAATAACCCGGATTTAACCCACACAGGTAAGTCCAATGGGGTGCAGGCATGTCCTCTATGCTTACAGCTTCCCGTGGGTGTTGGTTTGATACCGTTTGGGGACAGCCAAGGAGGCATCTGCAGGCAACAAAGGTAGGTGTGTGCTTGTGTGTGTGTTTCCTATGCAGATCCTAAGCCCAGTGTCACATGCAAGTAGGAGGAGTAAGAAGGGTTCCTGGCAAATCCGGGTTATGGATTGCATTTAAAAAGGCCCCGTGGGAGTGCAATGGGCCCCTGTCTTGCTGCTTAGCAATAATGGTATGGGTTTAGGTTCTGCTGTGTGTACTGGTGGTTGACTGCCCCCCAGCCCAGAGTGTGCATGGAAAATTGTCTGGCAGCCTCCCTGACAGCAAGCAGTGATAGTGCCCATGAAGGGGACCTTGTTGGGCCCGCCCCTTTCACGGTTATCGCTTCTCGGCCTTTTGGCTAAGATCAAGTGTAGTATCTGTTCTTATCAGTTTAATATCTGATACGTCCCCTATCTGGGGACCATATATTAAATGGATTTTTGAGAACGGGGGCCGATTTCGAAGCTTGCTTCCGTCGCCCTATGCATTGACCCGATATGGCAGTATCTTCGGGTACAGTGCACCACCCCCTTACAGGGTTAAAAAGAAAGATTCCTACTTTCATTGCTACCTGCTTGCTGGCTAGCCAGCTAGCCAGCCCTGTGGGCCTTGCTGCTGCAGCCAAAAAACAAAAGGTGGTGCTGCTGCTGCTGCTTCTGCTGCTTCTGCTTGTGTCTGGCCGCTGTTGGAGCGTCCAGGCACAGGACTTCTGCTGCTGCTGACTAAATGGCCTCCTTAATTGGATCATTTGAGTAGCCAGCACACCTGTGCAGGTAGGGCATGACATGATAGGCAGCTGCCTTGATAGCGGGTGGGTGCTGAATGTTCCTAATTGACAAAATAAGATTAATGCTTATGAAGAAATATAAAATCTCATCCCTTCCCCAATATCGCGCCACACCCCTACCCCTTAATTCCCTGGTTGAACTTGATGGACATATGTCTTTTTTCGACCGTACTAACTATGTAACTATGTAACATAACATGGGGGGGGGGGGGGGGGGTCTCCTGGCTGTTCACACAGGTGTGTCATTGCTGTACATTGACCATGCATTGCTTCTGTGGTATTGCAAAGGCAAAGACAAATGCTTCCAGCCATCCATTGCACTAATGGATTGGTCATCAGCTGGCTGTCTATGTCCCGCATCAATATAGACCAAAGTACAGAGGGTTAGGCTATGCTATTGTGCACCTACCTGATGCATCAGAAGGTGCGAGGCCCTTGCTAAATTCTGTGCACAGACTTTGAGATCTATACTTTAGACTGTATCTAAACCTGCTCCAACATGGACTGACATTCTGGCCTACTTTCAGCCGATGCGACTTGTCTGTCGCTGAACAGTCGCTTTTTATGTATTCAGCACCTATGTATAATGTTGTAAAAATGCTCTAGAAGCTAAAGTCGCAGAAATGTCACACATATTTGGCCTGCAACTTTCTGTGCGACAAATTCAGACAGGAAAAATCAGTATAAATCCTTAGAAAATTATCCCCCAGTGTCTCCATCTGCTGGCGGTATTGAATAAGCATTGCTGCACTGATGGGGTATGCATTAGACGAAAAAAAAGAAGAAAAAGAAGAATAATACGCCCAGAAAAGAGGCGAAAAGGAGAAAAACGTAAAAAAACGTGAAAAAAAAGTAAGAGGAAGAGAAGGGAAAAAAAGGTGGAAATGGGTTTAAAAGTGATTTCGGCGGAGAAATATATATATATATATATATATATATATATATATATATATATATATACGCGCACACACACACATATATATAAACGTATTCTCCGTTGAGATATTGCAGCCGCTGCTGTGTCCAGGCCCAGGAGCCTTAGCACTGTGCTGTGATGTCACTCAATACCACTGACATCACTAGGTGTAAACAACATCTCTCCTTTGCTGTGTATGTGACTATGGAGCTGTTTGGTGATGTCGTCTATTATGGCCTTCATAGAAGCAACAGGAGATTGTTGCATCCATCTAGAACCCTCAGAACTACAGTGCTATGATGTCACTCACTTCCACAGGCCTTGCAGAGTGTAAACAACAACAACCCAGCTTTGTTGTGTATGTAACCATAGGGATTTGTGATGTCACCTAGAACCTTCACAGCAGCGACAGCTTTATGAGGAGCATCAGCACTGCTCTGCCTGAGCAGAACCATCACCGCCATAGGTTGTCAAATAACCCGGATTTAACCCACACAGGTAAGTCCAATGGGGTGCAGGCATGTCCTCTATGCTTACAGCTTCCCGTGGGTGTTGGTTTGATACCGTTTGGGGACAGCCAAGGAGGCATCTGCAGGCAACAAAGGTAGGTGTGTGCTTGTGTGTGTGTTTCCTATGCAGATCCTAAGCCCAGTGTCACATGCAAGTAGGAGGAGTAAGAAGGGTTCCTGGCAAATCCGGGTTATGGATTGCATTTAAAAAGGCCCCGTGGGAGTGCAATGGGCCCCTGTCTTGCTGCTTAGCAATAATGGTATGGGTTTAGGTTCTGCTGTGTGTACTGGTGGTTGACTGCCCCCCAGCCCAGAGTGTGCATGGAAAATTGTCTGGCAGCCTCCCTGACAGCAAGCAGTGATAGTGCCCATGAAGGGGACCTTGTTGGGCCCACCCCTTTCACGGTTATCGCTTCTCGGCCTTTTGGCTAAGATCAAGTGTAGTATCTGTTCTTATCAGTTTAATATCTGATACGTCCCCTATCTGGGGACCATATATTAAATGGATTTTTGAGAACGGGGGCCGATTTCGAAGCTTGCTTCCGTCGCCCTATGCATTGACCCGATATGGCAGTATCTTCGGGTACAGTGCACCACCCCCTTACAGGGTTAAAAAGAAAGATTCCTACTTTCATTGCTACCTGCTTGCTGGCTAGCCAGCTAGCCAGCCCTGTGGGCCTTGCTGCTGCAGCCAAAAAACAAAAGGTGGTGCTGCTGCTGCTGCTTCTGCTGCTTCTGCTTGTGTCTGGCCGCTGTTGGAGCGTCCAGGCACAGGACTTCTGCTGCTGCTGACTAAATGGCCTCCTTAATTGGATCATTTGAGTAGCCAGCACACCTGTGCAGGTAGGGCATGACATGATAGGCAGCTGCCTTGATAGCGGGTGGGTGCTGAATGTTCCTAATTGACAAAATAAGATTAATGCTTATGAAGAAATATAAAATCTCATCCCTTCCCCAATATCGCGCCACACCCCTACCCCTTAATTCCCTGGTTGAACTTGATGGACATATGTCTTTTTTCGACCGTACTAACTATGTAACTATGTAACATAACATGGGGGGGGGGGGGGGGGGGGGTCTCCTGGCTGTTCACACAGGTGTGTCATTGCTGTACATTGACCATGCATTGCTTCTGTGGTATTGCAAAGGCAAAGACAAATGCTTCCAGCCATCCATTGCACTAATGGATTGGTCATCAGCTGGCTGTCTATGTCCCGCATCAATATAGACCAAAGTACAGAGGGTTAGGCTATGCTATTGTGCACCTACCTGATGCATCAGAAGGTGCGAGGCCCTTGCTAAATTCTGTGCACAGACTTTGAGATCTATACTTTAGACTGTATCTAAACCTGCTCCAACATGGACTGACATTCTGGCCTACTTTCAGCCGATGCGACTTGTCTGTCGCTGAACAGTCGCTTTTTATGTATTCAGCACCTATGTATAATGTTGTAAAAATGCTCTAGAAGCTAAAGTCGCAGAAATGTCACACATATTTGGCCTGCAACTTTCTGTGCGACAAATTCAGACAGGAAAAATCAGTATAAATCCTTAGAAAATTATCCCCCAGTGTCTCCATCTGCTGGCGGTATTGAATAAGCATTGCTGCACTGATGGGGTATGCATTAGACGAAAAAAAAGAAGAAAAAGAAGAATAATACGCCCAGAAAAGAGGCGAAAAGGAGAAAAACGTAAAAAAACGTGAAAAAAAAGTAAGAGGAAGAGAAGGGAAAAAAAGGTGGAAATGGGTTTAAAAGTGATTTCGGCGGAGAAATATATATATATATATATATATATATATATATATATATATATATATACGCGCACACACACACATATATATAAACGTATTCTCCGTTGAGATATTGCAGCCGCTGCTGTGTCCAGGCCCAGGAGCCTTAGCACTGTGCTGTGATGTCACTCAATACCACTGACATCACTAGGTGTAAACAACATCTCTCCTTTGCTGTGTATGTGACTATGGAGCTGTTTGGTGATGTCGTCTATTATGGCCTTCATAGAAGCAACAGGAGATTGTTGCATCCATCTAGAACCCTCAGAACTACAGTGCTATGATGTCACTCACTTCCACAGGCCTTGCAGAGTGTAAACAACAACAACCCAGCTTTGTTGTGTATGTAACCATAGGGATTTGTGATGTCACCTAGAACCTTCACAGCAGCGACAGCTTTATGAGGAGCATCAGCACTGCTCTGCCTGAGCAGAACCATCACCGCCATAGGTTGTCAAATAACCCGGATTTAACCCACACAGGTAAGTCCAATGGGGTGCAGGCATGTCCTCTATGCTTACAGCTTCCCGTGGGTGTTGGTTTGATACCGTTTGGGGACAGCCAAGGAGGCATCTGCAGGCAACAAAGGTAGGTGTGTGCTTGTGTGTGTGTTTCCTATGCAGATCCTAAGCCCAGTGTCACATGCAAGTAGGAGGAGTAAGAAGGGTTCCTGGCAAATCCGGGTTATGGATTGCATTTAAAAAGGCCCCGTGGGAGTGCAATGGGCCCCTGTCTTGCTGCTTAGCAATAATGGTATGGGTTTAGGTTCTGCTGTGTGTACTGGTGGTTGACTGCCCCCCAGCCCAGAGTGTGCATGGAAAATTGTCTGGCAGCCTCCCTGACAGCAAGCAGTGATAGTGCCCATGAAGGGGACCTTGTTGGGCCCGCCCCTTTCACGGTTATCGCTTCTCGGCCTTTTGGCTAAGATCAAGTGTAGTATCTGTTCTTATCAGTTTAATATCTGATACGTCCCCTATCTGGGGACCATATATTAAATGGATTTTTGAGAACGGGGGCCGATTTCGAAGCTTGCTTCCGTCGCCCTATGCATTGACCCGATATGGCAGTATCTTCGGGTACAGTGCACCACCCCCTTACAGGGTTAAAAAGAAAGATTCCTACTTTCATTGCTACCTGCTTGCTGGCTAGCCAGCTAGCCAGCCCTGTGGGCCTTGCTGCTGCAGCCAAAAAACAAAAGGTGGTGCTGCTGCTGCTGCTTCTGCTGCTTCTGCTTGTGTCTGGCCGCTGTTGGAGCGTCCAGGCACAGGACTTCTGCTGCTGCTGACTAAATGGCCTCCTTAATTGGATCATTTGAGTAGCCAGCACACCTGTGCAGGTAGGGCATGACATGATAGGCAGCTGCCTTGATAGCGGGTGGGTGCTGAATGTTCCTAATTGACAAAATAAGATTAATGCTTATGAAGAAATATAAAATCTCATCCCTTCCCCAATATCGCGCCACACCCCTACCCCTTAATTCCCTGGTTGAACTTGATGGACATATGTCTTTTTTCGACCGTACTAACTATGTAACTATGTAACATAACATGGGGGGGGGGGGGGGGGTCTCCTGGCTGTTCACACAGGTGTGTCATTGCTGTACATTGACCATGCATTGCTTTTGTGGTATTGCAAAGGCAAAGACAAATGCTTCCAGCCATCCATTGCACTAATGGATTGGTCATCAGCTGGCTGTCTATGTCCCGCATCAATATAGACCAAAGTACAGAGGGTTAGGCTATGCTATTGTGCACCTACCTGATGCATCAGAAGGTGCGAGGCCCTTGCTAAATTCTGTGCACAGACTTTGAGATCTATACTTTAGACTGTATCTAAACCTGCTCCAACATGGACTGACATTCTGGCCTACTTTCAGCCGATGCGACTTGTCTGTCGCTGAACAGTCGCTTTTTATGTATTCAGCACCTATGTATAATGTTGTAAAAATGCTCTAGAAGCTAAAGTCGCAGAAATGTCACACATATTTGGCCTGCAACTTTCTGTGCGACAAATTCAGACAGGAAAAATCAGTATAAATCCTTAGAAAATTATCCCCCAGTGTCTCCATCTGCTGGCGGTATTGAATAAGCATTGCTGCACTGATGGGGTATGCATTAGACGAAAAAAAAGAAGAAAAAGAAGAATAATACGCCCAGAAAAGAGGCGAAAAGGAGAAAAACGTAAAAAAACGTGAAAAAAAAGTAAGAGGAAGAGAAGGGAAAAAAAGGTGGAAATGGGTTTAAAAGTGATTTCGGCGGAGAAATATATATATATATATATATATATATATATATATATATATATACGCGCACACACACACATATATATAAACGTATTCTCCGTTGACATATTGCAGCCGCTGCTGTGTCCAGGCCCAGGAGCCTTAGCACTGTGCTGTGATGTCACTCAATACCACTGACATCACTAGGTGTAAACAACATCTCTCCTTTGCTGTGTATGTGACTATGGAGCTGTTTGGTGATGTCGTCTATTATGGCCTTCATAGAAGCAACAGGAGATTGTTGCATCCATCTAGAACCCTCAGAACTACAGTGCTATGATGTCACTCACTTCCACAGGCCTTGCAGAGTGTAAACAACAACAACCCAGCTTTGTTGTGTATGTAACCATAGGGATTTGTGATGTCACCTAGAACCTTCACAGCAGCGACAGCTTTATGAGGAGCATCAGCACTGCTCTGCCTGAGCAGAACCATCACCGCCATAGGTTGTCAAATAACCCGGATTTAACCCACACAGGTAAGTCCAATGGGGTGCAGGCATGTCCTCTATGCTTACAGCTTCCCGTGGGTGTTGGTTTGATACCGTTTGGGGACAGCCAAGGAGGCATCTGCAGGCAACAAAGGTAGGTGTGTGCTTGTGTGTGTGTTTCCTATGCAGATCCTAAGCCCAGTGTCACATGCAAGTAGGAGGAGTAAGAAGGGTTCCTGGCAAATCCGGGTTATGGATTGCATTTAAAAAGGCCCCGTGGGAGTGCAATGGGCCCCTGTCTTGCTGCTTAGCAATAATGGTATGGATTTAGGTTCTGCTGTGTGTACTGGTGGTTGACTGCCCCCCAGCCCAGAGTGTGCATGGAAAATTGTCTGGCAGCCTCCCTGACAGCAAGCAGTGATAGTGCCCATGAAGGGGACCTTGTTGGGCCCGCCCCTTTCACGGTTATCGCTTCTCGGCCTTTTGGCTAAGATCAAGTGTAGTATCTGTTCTTATCAGTTTAATATCTGATACGTCCCCTATCTGGGGACCATATATTAAATGGATTTTTGAGAACGGGGGCCGATTTCGAAGCTTGCTTCCGTCGCCCTATGCATTGACCCGATATGGCAGTATCTTCGGGTACAGTGCACCACCCCCTTACAGGGTTAAAAAGAAAGATTCCTACTTTCATTGCTACCTGCTTGCTGGCTAGCCAGCTAGCCAGCCCTGTGGGCCTTGCTGCTGCAGCCAAAAAACAAAAGGTGGTGCTGCTGCTGCTGCTTCTGCTGCTTCTGCTTGTGTCTGGCCGCTGTTGGAGCGTCCAGGCACAGGACTTCTGCTGCTGCTGACTAAATGGCCTCCTTAATTGGATCATTTGAGTAGCCAGCACACCTGTGCAGGTAGGGCATGACATGATAGGCAGCTGCCTTGATAGCGGGTGGGTGCTGAATGTTCCTAATTGACAAAATAAGATTAATGCTTATGAAGAAATATAAAATCTCATCCCTTCCCCAATATCGCGCCACACCCCTACCCCTTAATTCCCTGGTTGAACTTGATGGACATATGTCTTTTTTCGACCGTACTAACTATGTAACTATGTAACATAACATGGGGGGGGGGGGGGGGGGGTCTCCTGGCTGTTCACACAGGTGTGTCATTGCTGTACATTGACCATGCATTGCTTCTGTGGTATTGCAAAGGCAAAGACAAATGCTTCCAGCCATCCATTGCACTAATGGATTGGTCATCAGCTGGCTGTCTATGTCCCGCATCAATATAGACCAAAGTACAGAGGGTTAGGCTATGCTATTGTGCACCTACCTGATGCATCAGAAGGTGCGAGGCCCTTGCTAAATTCTGTGCACAGACTTTGAGATCTATACTTTAGACTGTATCTAAACCTGCTCCAACATGGACTGACATTCTGGCCTACTTTCAGCCGATGCGACTTGTCTGTCGCTGAACAGTCGCTTTTTATGTATTCAGCACCTATGTATAATGTTGTAAAAATGCTCTAGAAGCTAAAGTCGCAGAAATGTCACACATATTTGGCCTGCAACTTTCTGTGCGACAAATTCAGACAGGAAAAATCAGTATAAATCCTTAGAAAATTATCCCCCAGTGTCTCCATCTGCTGGCGGTATTGAATAAGCATTGCTGCACTGATGGGGTATGCATTAGACGAAAAAAAAGAAGAAAAAGAAGAATAATACGCCCAGAAAAGAGGCGAAAAGGAGAAAAACGTAAAAAAACGTGAAAAAAAAGTAAGAGGAAGAGAAGGGAAAAAAAGGTGGAAATGGGTTTAAAAGTGATTTCGGCGGAGAAATATATATATATATATATATATATATATATATATATATATATATACGCGCACACACACACATATATATAAACGTATTCTCCGTTGAGATATTGCAGCCGCTGCTGTGTCCAGGCCCAGGAGCCTTAGCACTGTGCTGTGATGTCACTCAATACCACTGACATCACTAGGTGTAAACAACATCTCTCCTTTGCTGTGTATGTGACTATGGAGCTGTTTGGTGATGTCGTCTATTATGGCCTTCATAGAAGCAACAGGAGATTGTTGCATCCATCTAGAACCCTCAGAACTACAGTACTATGATGTCACTCACTTCCACAGGCCTTGCAGAGTGTAAACAACAACAACCCAGCTTTGTTGTGTATGTAACCATAGGGATTTGTGATGTCACCTAGAACCTTCACAGCAGCGACAGCTTTATGAGGAGCATCAGCACTGCTCTGCCTGAGCAGAACCATCACCGCCATAGGTTGTCAAATAACCCGGATTTAACCCACACAGGTAAGTCCAATGGGGTGCAGGCATGTCCTCTATGCTTACAGCTTCCCGTGGGTGTTGGTTTGATACCGTTTGGGGACAGCCAAGGAGGCATCTGCAGGCAACAAAGGTAGGTGTGTGCTTGTGTGTGTGTTTCCTATGCAGATCCTAAGCCCAGTGTCACATGCAAGTAGGAGGAGTAAGAAGGGTTCCTGGCAAATCCGGGTTATGGATTGCATTTAAAAAGGCCCCGTGGGAGTGCAATGGGCCCCTGTCTTGCTGCTTAGCAATAATGGTATGGGTTTAGGTTCTGCTGTGTGTACTGGTGGTTGACTGCCCCCCAGCCCAGAGTGTGCATGGAAAATTGTCTGGCAGCCTCCCTGACAGCAAGCAGTGATAGTGCCCATGAAGGGGACCTTGTTGGGCCCGCCCCTTTCACGGTTATCGCTTCTCGGCCTTTTGGCTAAGATCAAGTGTAGTATCTGTTCTTATCAATTTAATATCTGATACGTCCCCTATCTGGGGACCATATATTAAATGGATTTTTGAGAACGGGGGCCGATTTCGAAGCTTGCTTCCGTCGCCCTATGCATTGACCCGATATGGCAGTATCTTTGGGTACAGTGCACCACCCCCTTACAGGGTTAAAAAGAAAGATTCCTACTTTCATTGCTACCTGCTTGCTGGCTAGCCAGCTAGCCAGCCCTGTGGGCCTTGCTGCTGCAGCCAAAAAACAAAAGGTGGTGCTGCTGCTTCTGCTGCTTCTGCTTGTGTCTGGCCGCTGTTGGAGCGTCCAGGCACAGGACTTCTGCTGCTGCTGACTAAATGGCCTCCTTAATTGGATCATTTGAGTAGCCAGCACACCTGTGCAGGTAGGGCATGACATGATAGGCAGCTGCCTTGATAGCGGGTGGGTGCTGAATGTTCCTAATTGACAAAATAAGATTAATGCTTATGAAGAAATATAAAATCTCATCCCTTCCCCAATATCGCGCCACACCCCTACCCCTTAATTCCCTGGTTGAACTTGATGGACATATGTCTTTTTTCGACCGTACTAACTATGTAACTATGTAACATAACATGGGGGGGGGGGGGGGGGGTCTCCTGGCTGTTCACACAGGTGTGTCATTGCTGTACATTGACCATGCATTGCTTCTGTGGTATTGCAAAGGCAAAGACAAATGCTTCCAGCCATCCATTGCACTAATGGATTGGTCATCAGCTGGCTGTCTATGTCCCGCATCAATATAGACCAAAGTACAGAGGGTTAGGCTATGCTATTGTGCACCTACCTGATGCATCAGAAGGTGCGAGGCCCTTGCTAAATTCTGTGCACAGACTTTGAGATCTATACTTTAGACTGTATCTAAACCTGCTCCAACATGGACTGACATTCTGGCCTACTTTCAGCCGATGCGACTTGTCTGTCGCTGAACAGTCGCTTTTTATGTATTCAGCACCTATGTATAATGTTGTAAAAATGCTCTAGAAGCTAAAGTCGCAGAAATGTCACACATATTTGGCCTGCAACTTTCTGTGCGACAAATTCAGACAGGAAAAATCAGTATAAATCCTTAGAAAATTATCCCCCAGTGTCTCCATCTGCTGGCGGTATTGAATAAGCATTGCTGCACTGATGGGGTATGCATTAGACGAAAAAAAAGAAGAAAAAGAAGAATAATACGCCCAGAAAAGAGGCGAAAAGGAGAAAAACGTAAAAAAACGTGAAAAAAAAGTAAGAGGAAGAGAAGGGAAAAAAAGGTGGAAATGGGTTTAAAAGTGATTTCGGCGGAGAAATATATATATATATATATATATATATATATATATATATATACGCGCACACACACACATATATATAAACGTATTCTCCGTTGAGATATTGCAGCCGCTGCTGTGTCCAGGCCCAGGAGCCTTAGCACTGTGCTGTGATGTCACTCAATACCACTGACATCACTAGGTGTAAACAACATCTCTCCTTTGCTGTGTATGTGACTATGGAGCTGTTTGGTGATGTCGTCTATTATGGCCTTCATAGAAGCAACAGGAGATTGTTGCATCCATCTAGAACCCTCAGAACTACAGTGCTATGATGTCACTCACTTCCACAGGCCTTGCAGAGTGTAAACAACAACAACCCAGCTTTGTTGTGTATGTAACCATAGGGATTTGTGATGTCACCTAGAACCTTCACAGCAGCGACAGCTTTATGAGGAGCATCAGCACTGCTCTGCCTGAGCAGAACCATCACCGCCATAGGTTGTCAAATAACCCGGATTTAACCCACACAGGTAAGTCCAATGGGGTGCAGGCATGTCCTCTATGCTTACAGCTTCCCGTGGGTGTTGGTTTGATACCGTTTGGGGACAGCCAAGGAGGCATCTGCAGGCAACAAAGGTAGGTGTGTGCTTGTGTGTGTGTTTCCTATGCAGATCCTAAGCCCAGTGTCACATGCAAGTAGGAGGAGTAAGAAGGGTTCCTGGCAAATCCGGGTTATGGATTGCATTTAAAAAGGCCCCGTGGGAGTGCAATGGGCCCCTGTCTTGCTGCTTAGCAATAATGGTATGGGTTTAGGTTCTGCTGTGTGTACTGGTGGTTGACTGCCCCCCAGCCCAGAGTGTGCATGGAAAATTGTCTGGCAGCCTCCCTGACAGCAAGCAGTGATAGTGCCCATGAAGGGGACCTTGTTGGGCCCGCCCCTTTCACGGTTATCGCTTCTCGGCCTTTTGGCTAAGATCAAGTGTAGTATCTGTTCTTATCAGTTTAATATCTGATACGTCCCCTATCTGGGGACCATATATTAAATGGATTTTTGAGAACGGGGGCCGATTTCGAAGCTTGCTTCCGTCGCCCTATGCATTGACCCGATATGGCAGTATCTTCGGGTACAGTGCACCACCCCCTTACAGGGTTAAAAAGAAAGATTCCTACTTTCATTGCTACCTGCTTGCTGGCTAGCCAGCTAGCCAGCCCTGTGGGCCTTGCTGCTGCAGCCAAAAAACAAAAGGTGGTGCTGCTGCTGCTGCTTCTGCTGCTTCTGCTTGTGTCTGGCCGCTGTTGGAGCGTCCAGGCACAGGACTTCTGCTGCTGCTGACTAAATGGCCTCCTTAATTGGATCATTTGAGTAGCCAGCACACCTGTGCAGGTAGGGCATGACATGATAGGCAGCTGCCTTGATAGCGGGTGGGTGCTGAATGTTCCTAATTGACAAAATAAGATTAATGCTTATGAAGAAATATAAAATCTCATCCCTTCCCCAATATCGCGCCACACCCCTACCCCTTAATTCCCTGGTTGAACTTGATGGACATATGTCTTTTTTCGACCGTACTAACTATGTAACTATGTAACATAACATGGGGGGGGGGGGGGGTCTCCTGGCTGTTCACACAGGTGTGTCATTGCTGTACATTGACCATGCATTGCTTCTGTGGTATTGCAAAGGCAAAGACAAATGCTTCCAGCCATCCATTGCACTAATGGATTGGTCATCAGCTGGCTGTCTATGTCCCGCATCAATATAGACCAAAGTACAGAGGGTTAGGCTATGCTATTGTGCACCTACCTGATGCATCAGAAGGTGCGAGGCCCTTGCTAAATTCTGTGCACAGACTTTGAGATCTATACTTTAGACTGTATCTAAACCTGCTCCAACATGGACTGACATTCTGGCCTACTTTCAGCCGATGCGACTTGTCTGTCGCTGAACAGTCGCTTTTTATGTATTCAGCACCTATGTATAATGTTGTAAAAATGCTCTAGAAGCTAAAGTCGCAGAAATGTCACACATATTTGGCCTGCAACTTTCTGTGCGACAAATTCAGACAGGAAAAATCAGTATAAATCCTTAGAAAATTATCCCCCAGTGTCTCCATCTGCTGGCGGTATTGAATAAGCATTGCTGCACTGATGGGGTATGCATTAGACGAAAAAAAAGAAGAAAAAGAAGAATAATACGCCCAGAAAAGAGGCGAAAAGGAGAAAAACGTAAAAAAACGTGAAAAAAAAGTAAGAGGAAGAGAAGGGAAAAAAAGGTGGAAATGGGTTTAAAAGTGATTTCGGCGGAGAAATATATATATATATATATATATATATATATATACGCGCACACACACACATATATATAAACGTATTCTCCGTTGAGATATTGCAGCCGCTGCTGTGTCCAGGCCCAGGAGCCTTAGCACTGTGCTGTGATGTCACTCAATACCACTGACATCACTAGGTGTAAACAACATCTCTCCTTTGCTGTGTATGTGACTATGGAGCTGTTTGGTGATGTCGTCTATTATGGCCTTCATAGAAGCAACAGGAGATTGTTGCATCCATCTAGAACCCTCAGAACTACAGTACTATGATGTCACTCACTTCCACAGGCCTTGCAGAGTGTAAACAACAACAACCCAGCTTTGTTGTGTATGTAACCATAGGGATTTGTGATGTCACCTAGAACCTTCACAGCAGCGACAGCTTTATGAGGAGCATCAGCACTGCTCTGCCTGAGCAGAACCATCACCGCCATAGGTTGTCAAATAACCCGGATTTAACCCACACAGGTAAGTCCAATGGGGTGCAGGCATGTCCTCTATGCTTACAGCTTCCCGTGGGTGTTGGTTTGATACCGTTTGGGGACAGCCAAGGAGGCATCTGCAGGCAACAAAGGTAGGTGTGTGCTTGTGTGTGTGTTTCCTATGCAGATCCTAAGCCCAGTGTCACATGCAAGTAGGAGGAGTAAGAAGGGTTCCTGGCAAATCCGGGTTATGGATTGCATTTAAAAAGGCCCCGTGGGAGTGCAATGGGCCCCTGTCTTGCTGCTTAGCAATAATGGTATGGGTTTAGGTTCTGCTGTGTGTACTGGTGGTTGACTGCCCCCCAGCCCAGAGTGTGCATGGAAAATTGTCTGGCAGCCTCCCTGACAGCAAGCAGTGATAGTGCCCATGAAGGGGACCTTGTTGGGCCCGCCCCTTTCACGGTTATCGCTTCTCGGCCTTTTGGCTAAGATCAAGTGTAGTATCTGTTCTTATCAATTTAATATCTGATACGTCCCCTATCTGGGGACCATATATTAAATGGATTTTTGAGAACGGGGGCCGATTTCGAAGCTTGCTTCCGTCGCCCTATGCATTGACCCGATATGGCAGTATCTTTGGGTACAGTGCACCACCCCCTTACAGGGTTAAAAAGAAAGATTCCTACTTTCATTGCTACCTGCTTGCTGGCTAGCCAGCTAGCCAGCCCTGTGGGCCTTGCTGCTGCAGCCAAAAAACAAAAGGTGGTGCTGCTGCTTCTGCTGCTTCTGCTTGTGTCTGGCCGCTGTTGGAGCGTCCAGGCACAGGACTTCTGCTGCTGCTGACTAAATGGCCTCCTTAATTGGATCATTTGAGTAGCCAGCACACCTGTGCAGGTAGGGCATGACATGATAGGCAGCTGCCTTGATAGCGGGTGGGTGCTGAATGTTCCTAATTGACAAAATAAGATTAATGCTTATGAAGAAATATAAAATCTCATCCCTTCCCCAATATCGCGCCACACCCCTACCCCTTAATTCCCTGGTTGAACTTGATGGACATATGTCTTTTTTCGACCGTACTAACTATGTAACTATGTAACATAACATGGGGGGGGGGGGGGGGGTCTCCTGGCTGTTCACACAGGTGTGTCATTGCTGTACATTGACCATGCATTGCTTCTGTGGTATTGCAAAGGCAAAGACAAATGCTTCCAGCCATCCATTGCACTAATGGATTGGTCATCAGCTGGCTGTCTATGTCCCGCATCAATATAGACCAAAGTACAGAGGGTTAGGCTATGCTATTGTGCACCTACCTGATGCATCAGAAGGTGCGAGGCCCTTGCTAAATTCTGTGCACAGACTTTGAGATCTATACTTTAGACTGTATCTAAACCTGCTCCAACATGGACTGACATTCTGGCCTACTTTCAGCCGATGCGACTTGTCTGTCGCTGAACAGTCGCTTTTTATGTATTCAGCACCTATGTATAATGTTGTAAAAATGCTCTAGAAGCTAAAGTCGCAGAAATGTCACACATATTTGGCCTGCAACTTTCTGTGCGACAAATTCAGACAGGAAAAATCAGTATAAATCCTTAGAAAATTATCCCCCAGTGTCTCCATCTGCTGGCGGTATTGAATAAGCATTGCTGCACTGATGGGGTATGCATTAGACGAAAAAAAAGAAGAAAAAGAAGAATAATACGCCCAGAAAAGAGGCGAAAAGGAGAAAAACGTAAAAAAACGTGAAAAAAAAGTAAGAGGAAGAGAAGGGAAAAAAAGGTGGAAATGGGTTTAAAAGTGATTTCGGCGGAGAAATATATATATATATATATATATATATATATATATATACGCGCACACACACACATATATATAAACGTATTCTCCGTTGAGATATTGCAGCCGCTGCTGTGTCCAGGCCCAGGAGCCTTAGCACTGTGCTGTGATGTCACTCAATACCACTGACATCACTAGGTGTAAACAACATCTCTCCTTTGCTGTGTATGTGACTATGGAGCTGTTTGGTGATGTCGTCTATTATGGCCTTCATAGAAGCAACAGGAGATTGTTGCATCCATCTAGAACCCTCAGAACTACAGTGCTATGATGTCACTCACTTCCACAGGCCTTGCAGAGTGTAAACAACAACAACCCAGCTTTGTTGTGTATGTAACCATAGGGATTTGTGATGTCACCTAGAACCTTCACAGCAGCGACAGCTTTATGAGGAGCATCAGCACTGCTCTGCCTGAGCAGAACCATCACCGCCATAGGTTGTCAAATAACCCGGATTTAACCCACACAGGTAAGTCCAATGGGGTGCAGGCATGTCCTCTATGCTTACAGCTTCCCGTGGGTGTTGGTTTGATACCGTTTGGGGACAGCCAAGGAGGCATCTGCAGGCAACAAAGGTAGGTGTGTGCTTGTGTGTGTGTTTCCTATGCAGATCCTAAGCCCAGTGTCACATGCAAGTAGGAGGAGTAAGAAGGGTTCCTGGCAAATCCGGGTTATGGATTGCATTTAAAAAGGCCCCGTGGGAGTGCAATGGGCCCCTGTCTTGCTGCTTAGCAATAATGGTATGGGTTTAGGTTCTGCTGTGTGTACTGGTGGTTGACTGCCCCCCAGCCCAGAGTGTGCATGGAAAATTGTCTGGCAGCCTCCCTGACAGCAAGCAGTGATAGTGCCCATGAAGGGGACCTTGTTGGGCCCGCCCCTTTCACGGTTATCGCTTCTCGGCCTTTTGGCTAAGATCAAGTGTAGTATCTGTCCTTATCAGTTTAATATCTGATACGTCCCCTATCTGGGGACCATATATTAAATGGATTTTTGAGAACGGGGGCCGATTTCGAAGCTTGCTTCCGTCGCCCTATGCATTGACCCGATATGGCAGTATCTTCGGGTACAGTGCACCACCCCCTTACAGGGTTAAAAAGAAAGATTCCTACTTTCATTGCTACCTGCTTGCTGGCTAGCCAGCTAGCCAGCCCTGTGGGCCTTGCTGCTGCAGCCAAAAAACAAAAGGTGGTGCTGCTGCTTCTGCTTGTGTCTGGCCGCTGTTGGAGCGTCCAGGCACAGGACTTCTGCTGCTGCTGACTAAATGGCCTCCTTAATTGGATCATTTGAGTAGCCAGCACACCTGTGCAGGTAGGGCATGACATGATAGGCAGCTGCCTTGATAGCGGGTGGGTGCTGAATGTTCCTAATTGACAAAATAAGATTAATGCTTATGAAGAAATATAAAATCTCATCCCTTCCCCAATATCGCGCCACACCCCTACCCCTTAATTCCCTGGTTGAACTTGATGGACATATGTCTTTTTTCGACCGTACTAACTATGTAACTATGTAACATAACATGGGGGGGGGGGGGGGGGGGGTCTCCTGGCTGTTCACACAGGTGTGTCATTGCTGTACATTGACCATGCATTGCTTCTGTGGTATTGCAAAGGCAAAGACAAATGCTTCCAGCCATCCATTGCACTAATGGATTGGTCATCAGCTGGCTGTCTATGTCCCGCATCAATATAGACCAAAGTACAGAGGGTTAGGCTATGCTATTGTGCACCTACCTGATGCATCAGAAGGTGCGAGGCCCTTGCTAAATTCTGTGCACAGACTTTGAGATCTATACTTTAGACTGTATCTAAACCTGCTCCAACATGGACTGACATTCTGGCCTACTTTCAGCCGATGCGACTTGTCTGTCGCTGAACAGTCGCTTTTTATGTATTCAGCACCTATGTATAATGTTGTAAAAATGCTCTAGAAGCTAAAGTCGCAGAAATGTCACACATATTTGGCCTGCAACTTTCTGTGCGACAAATTCAGACAGGAAAAATCAGTATAAATCCTTAGAAAATTATCCCCCAGTGTCTCCATCTGCTGGCGGTATTGAATAAGCATTGCTGCACTGATGGGGTATGCATTAGACGAAAAAAAAGAAGAAAAAGAAGAATAATACGCCCAGAAAAGAGGCGAAAAGGAGAAAAACGTAAAAAAACGTGAAAAAAAAGTAAGAGGAAGAGAAGGGAAAAAAAGGTGGAAATGGGTTTAAAAGTGATTTCGGCGGAGAAATATATATATATATATATATATATATATATATATATATATATATACGCGCACACACACACATATATATAAACGTATTCTCCGTTGAGATATTGCAGCCGCTGCTGTGTCCAGGCCCAGGAGCCTTAGCACTGTGCTGTGATGTCACTCAATACCACTGACATCACTAGGTGTAAACAACATCTCTCCTTTGCTGTGTATGTGACTATGGAGCTGTTTGGTGATGTCGTCTATTATGGCCTTCATAGAAGCAACAGGAGATTGTTGCATCCATCTAGAACCCTCAGAACTACAGTGCTATGATGTCACTCACTTCCACAGGCCTTGCAGAGTGTAAACAACAACAACCCAGCTTTGTTGTGTATGTAACCATAGGGATTTGTGATGTCACCTAGAACCTTCACAGCAGCGACAGCTTTATGAGGAGCATCAGCACTGCTCTGCCTGAGCAGAACCATCACCGCCATAGGTTGTCAAATAACCCGGATTTAACCCACACAGGTAAGTCCAATGGGGTGCAGGCATGTCCTCTATGCTTACAGCTTCCCGTGGGTGTTGGTTTGATACCGTTTGGGGACAGCCAAGGAGGCATCTGCAGGCAACAAAGGTAGGTGTGTGCTTGTGTGTGTGTTTCCTATGCAGATCCTAAGCCCAGTGTCACATGCAAGTAGGAGGAGTAAGAAGGGTTCCTGGCAAATCCGGGTTATGGATTGCATTTAAAAAGGCCCCGTGGGAGTGCAATGGGCCCCTGTCTTGCTGCTTAGCAATAATGGTATGGGTTTAGGTTCTGCTGTGTGTACTGGTGGTTGACTGCCCCCCAGCCCAGAGTGTGCATGGAAAATTGTCTGGCAGCCTCCCTGACAGCAAGCAGTGATAGTGCCCATGAAGGGGACCTTGTTGGGCCCGCCCCTTTCACGGTTATCGCTTCTCGGCCTTTTGGCTAAGATCAAGTGTAGTATCTGTTCTTATCAGTTTAATATCTGATACGTCCCCTATCTGGGGACCATATATTAAATGGATTTTTGAGAACGGGGGCCGATTTCGAAGCTTGCTTCCGTCGCCCTATGCATTGACCCGATATGGCAGTATCTTCGGGTACAGTGCACCACCCCCTTACAGGGTTAAAAAGAAAGATTCCTACTTTCATTGCTACCTGCTTGCTGGCTAGCCAGCTAGCCAGCCCTGTGGGCCTTGCTGCTGCAGCCAAAAAACAAAAGGTGGTGCTGCTGCTGCTGCTTCTGCTGCTTCTGCTTGTGTCTGGCCGCTGTTGGAGCGTCCAGGCACAGGACTTCTGCTGCTGCTGACTAAATGGCCTCCTTAATTGGATCATTTGAGTAGCCAGCACACCTGTGCAGGTAGGGCATGACATGATAGGCAGCTGCCTTGATAGCGGGTGGGTGCTGAATGTTCCTAATTGACAAAATAAGATTAATGCTTATGAAGAAATATAAAATCTCATCCCTTCCCCAATATCGCGCCACACCCCTACCCCTTAATTCCCTGGTTGAACTTGATGGACATATGTCTTTTTTCGACCGTACTAACTATGTAACTATGTAACATAACATGGGGGGGGGGGGGGGTCTCCTGGCTGTTCACACAGGTGTGTCATTGCTGTACATTGACCATGCATTGCTTCTGTGGTATTGCAAAGGCAAAGACAAATGCTTCCAGCCATCCATTGCACTAATGGATTGGTCATCAGCTGGCTGTCTATGTCCCGCATCAATATAGACCAAAGTACAGAGGGTTAGGCTATGCTATTGTGCACCTACCTGATGCATCAGAAGGTGCGAGGCCCTTGCTAAATTCTGTGCACAGACTTTGAGATCTATACTTTAGACTGTATCTAAACCTGCTCCAACATGGACTGACATTCTGGCCTACTTTCAGCCGATGCGACTTGTCTGTCGCTGAACAGTCGCTTTTTATGTATTCAGCACCTATGTATAATGTTGTAAAAATGCTCTAGAAGCTAAAGTCGCAGAAATGTCACACATATTTGGCCTGCAACTTTCTGTGCGACAAATTCAGACAGGAAAAATCAGTATAAATCCTTAGAAAATTATCCCCCAGTGTCTCCATCTGCTGGCGGTATTGAATAAGCATTGCTGCACTGATGGGGTATGCATTAGACGAAAAAAAAGAAGAAAAAGAAGAATAATACGCCCAGAAAAGAGGCGAAAAGGAGAAAAACGTAAAAAAACGTGAAAAAAAAGTAAGAGGAAGAGAAGGGAAAAAAAGGTGGAAATGGGTTTAAAAGTGATTTCGGCGGAGAAATATATATATATATATATATATATATATATATATATATATATATATACTCGCACACACACACATATATATAAACGTATTCTCCGTTGAGATATTGCAGCCGCTGCTGTGTCCAGGCCCAGGAGCCTTAGCACTGTGCTGTGATGTCACTCAATACCACTGACATCACTAGGTGTAAACAACATCTCTCCTTTGCTGTGTATGTGACTATGGAGCTGTTTGGTGATGTCGTCTATTATGGCCTTCATAGAAGCAACAGGAGATTGTTGCATCCATCTAGAACCCTCAGAACTACAGTGCTATGATGTCACTCACTTCCACAGGCCTTGCAGAGTGTAAACAACAACAACCCAGCTTTGTTGTGTATGTAACCATAGGGATTTGTGATGTCACCTAGAACCTTCACAGCAGCGACAGCTTTATGAGGAGCATCAGCACTGCTCTGCCTGAGCAGAACCATCACCGCCATAGGTTGTCAAATAACCCGGATTTAACCCACACAGGTAAGTCCAATGGGGTGCAGGCATGTCCTCTATGCTTACAGCTTCCCGTGGGTGTTGGTTTGATACCGTTTGGGGACAGCCAAGGAGGCATCTGCAGGCAACAAAGGTAGGTGTGTGCTTGTGTGTGTGTTTCCTATGCAGATCCTAAGCCCAGTGTCACATGCAAGTAGGAGGAGTAAGAAGGGTTCCTGGCAAATCCGGGTTATGGATTGCATTTAAAAAGGCCCCGTGGGAGTGCAATGGGCCCCTGTCTTGCTGCTTAGCAATAATGGTATGGGTTTAGGTTCTGCTGTGTGTACTGGTGGTTGACTGCCCCCCAGCCCAGAGTGTGCATGGAAAATTGTCTGGCAGCCTCCCTGACAGCAAGCAGTGATAGTGCCCATGAAGGGGACCTTGTTGGGCCCGCCCCTTTCACGGTTATCGCTTCTCGGCCTTTTGGCTAAGATCAAGTGTAGTATCTGTTCTTATCAGTTTAATATCTGATACGTCCCCTATCTGGGGACCATATATTAAATGGATTTTTGAGAACGGGGGCCGATTTCGAAGCTTGCTTCCGTCGCCCTATGCATTGACCCGATATGGCAGTATCTTCGGGTACAGTGCACCACCCCCTTACAGGGTTAAAAAGAAAGATTCCTACTTTCATTGCTACCTGCTTGCTGGCTAGCCAGCTAGCCAGCCCTGTGGGCCTTGCTGCTGCAGCCAAAAAACAAAAGGTGGTGCTGCTGCTGCTGCTTCTGCTGCTTCTGCTTGTGTCTGGCCGCTGTTGGAGCGTCCAGGCACAGGACTTCTGCTGCTGCTGACTAAATGGCCTCCTTAATTGGATCATTTGAGTAGCCAGCACACCTGTGCAGGTAGGGCATGACATGATAGGCAGCTGCCTTGATAGCGGGTGGGTGCTGAATGTTCCTAATTGACAAAATAAGATTAATGCTTATGAAGAAATATAAAATCTCATCCCTTCCCCAATATCGCGCCACACCCCTACCCCTTAATTCCCTGGTTGAACTTGATGGACATATGTCTTTTTTCGACCGTACTAACTATGTAACTATGTAACATAACATGGGGGGGGGGGGGGTCTCCTGGCTGTTCACACAGGTGTGTCATTGCTGTACATTGACCATGCATTGCTTCTGTGGTATTGCAAAGGCAAAGACAAATGCTTCCAGCCATCCATTGCACTAATGGATTGGTCATCAGCTGGCTGTCTATGTCCCGCATCAATATAGACCAAAGTACAGAGGGTTAGGCTATGCTATTGTGCACCTACCTGATGCATCAGAAGGTGCGAGGCCCTTGCTAAATTCTGTGCACAGACTTTGAGATCTATACTTTAGACTGTATCTAAACCTGCTCCAACATGGACTGACATTCTGGCCTACTTTCAGCCGATGCGACTTGTCTGTCGCTGAACAGTCGCTTTTTATGTATTCAGCACCTATGTATAATGTTGTAAAAATGCTCTAGAAGCTAAAGTCGCAGAAATGTCACACATATTTGGCCTGCAACTTTCTGTGCGACAAATTCAGACAGGAAAAATCAGTATAAATCCTTAGAAAATTATCCCCCAGTGTCTCCATCTGCTGGCGGTATTGAATAAGCATTGCTGCACTGATGGGGTATGCATTAGACGAAAAAAAAGAAGAAAAAGAAGAATAATACGCCCAGAAAAGAGGCGAAAAGGAGAAAAACGTAAAAAAACGTGAAAAAAAAGTAAGAGGAAGAGAAGGGAAAAAAAGGTGGAAATGGGTTTAAAAGTGATTTCGGCGGAGAAATATATATATATATATATATATATATATATATATATATATATATATATACGCGCACACACACACATATATATAAACGTATTCTCCGTTGAGATATTGCAGCCGCTGCTGTGTCCAGGCCCAGGAGCCTTAGCACTGTGCTGTGATGTCACTCAATACCACTGACATCACTAGGTGTAAACAACATCTCTCCTTTGCTGTGTATGTGACTATGGAGCTGTTTGGTGATGTCGTCTATTATGGCCTTCATAGAAGCAACAGGAGATTGTTGCATCCATCTAGAACCCTCAGAACTACAGTGCTATGATGTCACTCACTTCCACAGGCCTTGCAGAGTGTAAACAACAACAACCCAGCTTTGTTGTGTATGTAACCATAGGGATTTGTGATGTCACCTAGAACCTTCACAGCAGCGACAGCTTTATGAGGAGCATCAGCACTGCTCTGCCTGAGCAGAACCATCACCGCCATAGGTTGTCAAATAACCCGGATTTAACCCACACAGGTAAGTCCAATGGGGTGCAGGCATGTCCTCTATGCTTACAGCTTCCCGTGGGTGTTGGTTTGATACCGTTTGGGGACAGCCAAGGAGGCATCTGCAGGCAACAAAGGTAGGTGTGTGCTTGTGTGTGTGTTTCCTATGCAGATCCTAAGCCCAGTGTCACATGCAAGTAGGAGGAGTAAGAAGGGTTCCTGGCAAATCCGGGTTATGGATTGCATTTAAAAAGGCCCCGTGGGAGTGCAATGGGCCCCTGTCTTGCTGCTTAGCAATAATGGTATGGGTTTAGGTTCTGCTGTGTGTACTGGTGGTTGACTGCCCCCCAGCCCAGAGTGTGCATGGAAAATTGTCTGGCAGCCTCCCTGACAGCAAGCAGTGATAGTGCCCATGAAGGGGACCTTGTTGGGCCCGCCCCTTTCACGGTTATCGCTTCTCGGCCTTTTGGCTAAGATCAAGTGTAGTATCTGTTCTTATCAGTTTAATATCTGATACGTCCCCTATCTGGGGACCATATATTAAATGGATTTTTGAGAACGGGGGCCGATTTCGAAGCTTGCTTCCGTCGCCCTATGCATTGACCCGATATGGCAGTATCTTCGGGTACAGTGCACCACCCCCTTACAGGGTTAAAAAGAAAGATTCCTACTTTCATTGCTACCTGCTTGCTGGCTAGCCAGCTAGCCAGCCCTGTGGGCCTTGCTGCTGCAGCCAAAAAACAAAAGGTGGTGCTGCTGCTGCTGCTTCTGCTGCTTCTGCTTGTGTCTGGCCGCTGTTGGAGCGTCCAGGCACAGGACTTCTGCTGCTGCTGACTAAATGGCCTCCTTAATTGGATCATTTGAGTAGCCAGCACACCTGTGCAGGTAGGGCATGACATGATAGGCAGCTGCCTTGATAGCGGGTGGGTGCTGAATGTTCCTAATTGACAAAATAAGATTAATGCTTATGAAGAAATATAAAATCTCATCCCTTCCCCAATATCGCGCCACACCCCTACCCCTTAATTCCCTGGTTGAACTTGATGGACATATGTCTTTTTTCGACCGTACTAACTATGTAACTATGTAACATAACATGGGGGGGGGGGGGGGGGGTCTCCTGGCTGTTCACACAGGTGTGTCATTGCTGTACATTGACCATGCATTGCTTCTGTGGTATTGCAAAGGCAAAGACAAATGCTTCCAGCCATCCATTGCACTAATGGATTGGTCATCAGCTGGCTGTCTATGTCCCGCATCAATATAGACCAAAGTACAGAGGGTTAGGCTATGCTATTGTGCACCTACCTGATGCATCAGAAGGTGCGAGGCCCTTGCTAAATTCTGTGCACAGACTTTGAGATCTATACTTTAGACTGTATCTAAACCTGCTCCAACATGGACTGACATTCTGGCCTACTTTCAGCCGATGCGACTTGTCTGTCGCTGAACAGTCGCTTTTTATGTATTCAGCACCTATGTATAATGTTGTAAAAATGCTCTAGAAGCTAAAGTCGCAGAAATGTCACACATATTTGGCCTGCAACTTTCTGTGCGACAAATTCAGACAGGAAAAATCAGTATAAATCCTTAGAAAATTATCCCCCAGTGTCTCCATCTGCTGGCGGTATTGAATAAGCATTGCTGCACTGATGGGGTATGCATTAGACGAAAAAAAAGAAGAAAAAGAAGAATAATACGCCCAGAAAAGAGGCGAAAAGGAGAAAAACGTAAAAAAACGTGAAAAAAAAGTAAGAGGAAGAGAAGGGAAAAAAAGGTGGAAATGGGTTTAAAAGTGATTTCGGCGGAGAAATATATATATATATATATATATATATATATATATATATATATATACGCGCACACACACACATATATATAAACGTATTCTCCGTTGAGATATTGCAGCCGCTGCTGTGTCCAGGCCCAGGAGCCTTAGCACTGTGCTGTGATGTCACTCAATACCACTGACATCACTAGGTGTAAACAACATCTCTCCTTTGCTGTGTATGTGACTATGGAGCTGTTTGGTGATGTCGTCTATTATGGCCTTCATAGAAGCAACAGGAGATTGTTGCATCCATCTAGAACCCTCAGAACTACAGTGCTATGATGTCACTCACTTCCACAGGCCTTGCAGAGTGTAAACAACAACAACCCAGCTTTGTTGTGTATGTAACCATAGGGATTTGTGATGTCACCTAGAACCTTCACAGCAGCGACAGCTTTATGAGGAGCATCAGCACTGCTCTGCCTGAGCAGAACCATCACCGCCATAGGTTGTCAAATAACCCGGATTTAACCCACACAGGTAAGTCCAATGGGGTGCAGGCATGTCCTCTATGCTTACAGCTTCCCGTGGGTGTTGGTTTGATACCGTTTGGGGACAGCCAAGGAGGCATCTGCAGGCAACAAAGGTAGGTGTGTGCTTGTGTGTGTGTTTCCTATGCAGATCCTAAGCCCAGTGTCACATGCAAGTAGGAGGAGTAAGAAGGGTTCCTGGCAAATCCGGGTTATGGATTGCATTTAAAAAGGCCCCGTGGGAGTGCAATGGGCCCCTGTCTTGCTGCTTAGCAATAATGGTATGGGTTTAGGTTCTGCTGTGTGTACTGGTGGTTGACTGCCCCCCAGCCCAGAGTGTGCATGGAAAATTGTCTGGCAGCCTCCCTGACAGCAAGCAGTGATAGTGCCCATGAAGGGGACCTTGTTGGGCCCGCCCCTTTCACGGTTATCGCTTCTCGGCCTTTTGGCTAAGATCAAGTGTAGTATCTGTTCTTATCAGTTTAATATCTGATACGTCCCCTATCTGGGGACCATATATTAAATGGATTTTTGAGAACGGGGGCCGATTTCGAAGCTTGCTTCCGTCGCCCTATGCATTGACCCGATATGGCAGTATCTTCGGGTACAGTGCACCACCCCCTTACAGGGTTAAAAAGAAAGATTCCTACTTTCATTGCTACCTGCTTGCTGGCTAGCCAGCTAGCCAGCCCTGTGGGCCTTGCTGCTGCAGCCAAAAAACAAAAGGTGGTGCTGCTGCTGCTGCTTCTGCTGCTTCTGCTTGTGTCTGGCCGCTGTTGGAGCGTCCAGGCACAGGACTTCTGCTGCTGCTGACTAAATGGCCTCCTTAATTGGATCATTTGAGTAGCCAGCACACCTGTGCAGGTAGGGCATGACATGATAGGCAGCTGCCTTGATAGCGGGTGGGTGCTGAATGTTCCTAATTGACAAAATAAGATTAATGCTTATGAAGAAATATAAAATCTCATCCCTTCCCCAATATCGCGCCACACCCCTACCCCTTAATTCCCTGGTTGAACTTGATGGACATATGTCTTTTTTCGACCGTACTAACTATGTAACTATGTAACATAACATGGGGGGGGGGGGGGGGTCTCCTGGCTGTTCACACAGGTGTGTCATTGCTGTACATTGACCATGCATTGCTTCTGTGGTATTGCAAAGGCAAAGACAAATGCTTCCAGCCATCCATTGCACTAATGGATTGGTCATCAGCTGGCTGTCTATGTCCCGCATCAATATAGACCAAAGTACAGAGGGTTAGGCTATGCTATTGTGCACCTACCTGATGCATCAGAAGGTGCGAGGCCCTTGCTAAATTCTGTGCACAGACTTTGAGATCTATACTTTAGACTGTATCTAAACCTGCTCCAACATGGACTGACATTCTGGCCTACTTTCAGCCGATGCGACTTGTCTGTCGCTGAACAGTCGCTTTTTATGTATTCAGCACCTATGTATAATGTTGTAAAAATGCTCTAGAAGCTAAAGTCGCAGAAATGTCACACATATTTGGCCTGCAACTTTCTGTGCGACAAATTCAGACAGGAAAAATCAGTATAAATCCTTAGAAAATTATCCCCCAGTGTCTCCATCTGCTGGCGGTATTGAATAAGCATTGCTGCACTGATGGGGTATGCATTAGACGAAAAAAAAGAAGAAAAAGAAGAATAATACGCCCAGAAAAGAGGCGAAAAGGAGAAAAACGTAAAAAAACGTGAAAAAAAAGTAAGAGGAAGAGAAGGGAAAAAAAGGTGGAAATGGGTTTAAAAGTGATTTCGGCGGAGAAATATATATATATATATATATATATATATATATATATATATATACGCGCACACACACACATATATATAAACGTATTCTCCGTTGAGATATTGCAGCCGCTGCTGTGTCCAGGCCCAGGAGCCTTAGCACTGTGCTGTGATGTCACTCAATACCACTGACATCACTAGGTGTAAACAACATCTCTCCTTTGCTGTGTATGTGACTATGGAGCTGTTTGGTGATGTCGTCTATTATGGCCTTCATAGAAGCAACAGGAGATTGTTGCATCCATCTAGAACCCTCAGAACTACAGTGCTATGATGTCACTCACTTCCACAGGCCTTGCAGAGTGTAAACAACAACAACCCAGCTTTGTTGTGTATGTAACCATAGGGATTTGTGATGTCACCTAGAACCTTCACAGCAGCGACAGCTTTATGAGGAGCATCAGCACTGCTCTGCCTGAGCAGAACCATCACCGCCATAGGTTGTCAAATAACCCGGATTTAACCCACACAGGTAAGTCCAATGGGGTGCAGGCATGTCCTCTATGCTTACAGCTTCCCGTGGGTGTTGGTTTGATACCGTTTGGGGACAGCCAAGGAGGCATCTGCAGGCAACAAAGGTAGGTGTGTGCTTGTGTGTGTGTTTCCTATGCAGATCCTAAGCCCAGTGTCACATGCAAGTAGGAGGAGTAAGAAGGGTTCCTGGCAAATCCGGGTTATGGATTGCATTTAAAAAGGCCCCGTGGGAGTGCAATGGGCCCCTGTCTTGCTGCTTAGCAATAATGGTATGGGTTTAGGTTCTGCTGTGTGTACTGGTGGTTGACTGCCCCCCAGCCCAGAGTGTGCATGGAAAATTGTCTGGCAGCCTCCCTGACAGCAAGCAGTGATAGTGCCCATGAAGGGGACCTTGTTGGGCCCGCCCCTTTCACGGTTATCGCTTCTCGGCCTTTTGGCTAAGATCAAGTGTAGTATCTGTTCTTATCAGTTTAATATCTGATACGTCCCCTATCTGGGGACCATATATTAAATGGATTTTTGAGAACGGGGGCCGATTTCGAAGCTTGCTTCCGTCGCCCTATGCATTGACCCGATATGGCAGTATCTTCGGGTACAGTGCACCACCCCCTTACAGGGTTAAAAAGAAAGATTCCTACTTTCATTGCTACCTGCTTGCTGGCTAGCCAGCTAGCCAGCCCTGTGGGCCTTGCTGCTGCAGCCAAAAAACAAAAGGTGGTGCTGCTGCTGCTGCTTCTGCTGCTTCTGCTTGTGTCTGGCCGCTGTTGGAGCGTCCAGGCACAGGACTTCTGCTGCTGCTGACTAAATGGCCTCCTTAATTGGATCATTTGAGTAGCCAGCACACCTGTGCAGGTAGGGCATGACATGATAGGCAGCTGCCTTGATAGCGGGTGGGTGCTGAATGTTCCTAATTGACAAAATAAGATTAATGCTTATGAAGAAATATAAAATCTCATCCCTTCCCCAATATCGCGCCACACCCCTACCCCTTAATTCCCTGGTTGAACTTGATGGACATATGTCTTTTTTCGACCGTACTAACTATGTAACTATGTAACATAACATGGGGGGGGGGGGGGGTCTCCTGGCTGTTCACACAGGTGTGTCATTGCTGTACATTGACCATGCATTGCTTCTGTGGTATTGCAAAGGCAAAGACAAATGCTTCCAGCCATCCATTGCACTAATGGATTGGTCATCAGCTGGCTGTCTATGTCCCGCATCAATATAGACCAAAGTACAGAGGGTTAGGCTATGCTATTGTGCACCTACCTGATGCATCAGAAGGTGCGAGGCCCTTGCTAAATTCTGTGCACAGACTTTGAGATCTATACTTTAGACTGTATCTAAACCTGCTCCAACATGGACTGACATTCTGGCCTACTTTCAGCCGATGCGACTTGTCTGTCGCTGAACAGTCGCTTTTTATGTATTCAGCACCTATGTATAATGTTGTAAAAATGCTCTAGAAGCTAAAGTCGCAGAAATGTCACACATATTTGGCCTGCAACTTTCTGTGCGACAAATTCAGACAGGAAAAATCAGTATAAATCCTTAGAAAATTATCCCCCAGTGTCTCCATCTGCTGGCGGTATTGAATAAGCATTGCTGCACTGATGGGGTATGCATTAGACGAAAAAAAAGAAGAAAAAGAAGAATAATACGCCCAGAAAAGAGGCGAAAAGGAGAAAAACGTAAAAAAACGTGAAAAAAAAGTAAGAGGAAGAGAAGGGAAAAAAAGGTGGAAATGGGTTTAAAAGTGATTTCGGCGGAGAAATATATATATATATATATATATATATATATATATATATATATATATACGCGCACACACACACATATATATAAACGTATTCTCCGTTGAGATATTGCAGCCGCTGCTGTGTCCAGGCCCAGGAGCCTTAGCACTGTGCTGTGATGTCACTCAATACCACTGACATCACTAGGTGTAAACAACATCTCTCCTTTGCTGTGTATGTGACTATGGAGCTGTTTGGTGATGTCGTCTATTATGGCCTTCATAGAAGCAACAGGAGATTGTTGCATCCATCTAGAACCCTCAGAACTACAGTGCTATGATGTCACTCACTTCCACAGGCCTTGCAGAGTGTAAACAACAACAACCCAGCTTTGTTGTGTATGTAACCATAGGGATTTGTGATGTCACCTAGAACCTTCACAGCAGCGACAGCTTTATGAGGAGCATCAGCACTGCTCTGCCTGAGCAGAACCATCACCGCCATAGGTTGTCAAATAACCCGGATTTAACCCACACAGGTAAGTCCAATGGGGTGCAGGCATGTCCTCTATGCTTACAGCTTCCCGTGGGTGTTGGTTTGATACCGTTTGGGGACAGCCAAGGAGGCATCTGCAGGCAACAAAGGTAGGTGTGTGCTTGTGTGTGTGTTTCCTATGCAGATCCTAAGCCCAGTGTCACATGCAAGTAGGAGGAGTAAGAAGGGTTCCTGGCAAATCCGGGTTATGGATTGCATTTAAAAAGGCCCCGTGGGAGTGCAATGGGCCCCTGTCTTGCTGCTTAGCAATAATGGTATGGGTTTAGGTTCTGCTGTGTGTACTGGTGGTTGACTGCCCCCCAGCCCAGAGTGTGCATGGAAAATTGTCTGGCAGCCTCCCTGACAGCAAGCAGTGATAGTGCCCATGAAGGGCACCTTGTTGGGCCCGCCCCTTTCACGGTTATCGCTTCTCGGCCTTTTGGCTAAGATCAAGTGTAGTATCTGTTCTTATCAGTTTAATATCTGATACGTCCCCTATCTGGGGACCATATATTAAATGGATTTTTGAGAACGGGGGCCGATTTCGAAGCTTGCTTCCGTCGCCCTATGCATTGACCCGATATGGCAGTATCTTCGGGTACAGTGCACCACCCCCTTACAGGGTTAAAAAGAAAGATTCCTACTTTCATTGCTACCTGCTTGCTGGCTAGCCAGCTAGCCAGCCCTGTGGGCCTTGCTGCTGCAGCCAAAAAACAAAAGGTGGTGCTGCTGCTGCTGCTTCTGCTGCTTCTGCTGCTTCTGCTTGTGTCTGGCCGCTGTTGGAGCGTCCAGGCACAGGACTTCTGCTGCTGCTGACTAAATGGCCTCCTTAATTGGATCATTTGAGTAGCCAGCACACCTGTGCAGGTAGGGCATGACATGATAGGCAGCTGCCTTGATAGCGGGTGGGTGCTGAATGTTCCTAATTGACAAAATAAGATTAATGCTTATGAAGAAATATAAAATCTCATCCCTTCCCCAATATCGCGCCACACCCCTACCCCTTAATTTCCTGGTTGAACTTGATGGACATATGTCTTTTTTCGACCGTACTAACTATGTAACTATGTAACATAACATGGGGGGGGGGGGGGGGGTCTCCTGGCTGTTCACACAGGTGTGTCATTGCTGTACATTGACCATGCATTGCTTCTGTGGTATTGCAAAGGCAAAGACAAATGCTTCCAGCCATCCATTGCACTAATGGATTGGTCATCAGCTGGCTGTCTATGTCCCGCATCAATATAGACCAAAGTACAGAGGGTTAGGCTATGCTATTGTGCACCTACCTGATGCATCAGAAGGTGCGAGGCCCTTGCTAAATTCTGTGCACAGACTTTGAGATCTATACTTTAGACTGTATCTAAACCTGCTCCAACATGGACTGACATTCTGGCCTACTTTCAGCCGATGCGACTTGTCTGTCGCTGAACAGTCGCTTTTTATGTATTCAGCACCTATGTATAATGTTGTAAAAATGCTCTAGAAGCTAAAGTCGCAGAAATGTCACACATATTTGGCCTGCAACTTTCTGTGCGACAAATTCAGACAGGAAAAATCAGTATAAATCCTTAGAAAATTATCCCCCAGTGTCTCCATCTGCTGGCGGTATTGAATAAGCATTGCTGCACTGATGGGGTATGCATTAGACGAAAAAAAAGAAGAAAAAGAAGAATAATACGCCCAGAAAAGAGGCGAAAAGGAGAAAAACGTAAAAAAACGTGAAAAAAAAGTAAGAGGAAGAGAAGGGAAAAAAAGGTGGAAATGGGTTTAAAAGTGATTTCGGCGGAGAAATATATATATATATATATATATATATATATATATATATATACGCGCACACACACACATATATATAAACGTATTCTCCGTTGAGATATTGCAGCCGCTGCTGTGTCCAGGCCCAGGAGCCTTAGCACTGTGCTGTGATGTCACTCAATACCACTGACATCACTAGGTGTAAACAACATCTCTCCTTTGCTGTGTATGTGACTATGGAGCTGTTTGGTGATGTCGTCTATTATGGCCTTCATAGAAGCAACAGGAGATTGTTGCATCCATCTAGAACCCTCAGAACTACAGTGCTATGATGTCACTCACTTCCACAGGCCTTGCAGAGTGTAAACAACAACAACCCAGCTTTGTTGTGTATGTAACCATAGGGATTTGTGATGTCACCTAGAACCTTCACAGCAGTGACAGCTTTATGAGGAGCATCAGCACTGCTCTGCCTGAGCAGAACCATCACCGCCATAGGTTGTCAAATAACCCGGATTTAACCCACACAGGTAAGTCCAATGGGGTGCAGGCATGTCCTCTATGCTTACAGCTTCCCGTGGGTGTTGGTTTGATACCGTTTGGGGACAGCCAAGGAGGCATCTGCAGGCAACAAAGGTAGGTGTGTGCTTGTGTGTGTGTTTCCTATGCAGATCCTAAGCCCAGTGTCACATGCAAGTAGGAGGAGTAAGAAGGGTTCCTGGCAAATCCGGGTTATGGATTGCATTTAAAAAGGCCCCGTGGGAGTGCAATGGGCCCCTGTCTTGCTGCTTAGCAATAATGGTATGGGTTTAGGTTCTGCTGTGTGTACTGGTGGTTGACTGCCCCCCAGCCCAGAGTGTGCATGGAAAATTGTCTGGCAGCCTCCCTGACAGCAAGCAGTGATAGTGCCCATGAAGGGGACCTTGTTGGGCCCGCCCCTTTCACGGTTATCGCTTCTCGGCCTTTTGGCTAAGATCAAGTGTAGTATCTGTTCTTATCAGTTTAATATCTGATACGTCCCCTATCTGGGGACCATATATTAAATGGATTTTTGAGAACGGGGGCCGATTTCGAAGCTTGCTTCCGTCGCCCTATGCATTGACCCGATATGGCAGTATCTTCGGGTACAGTGCACCACCCCCTTACAGGGTTAAAAAGAAAGATTCCTACTTTCATTGCTACCTGCTTGCTGGCTAGCCAGCTAGCCAGCCCTGTGGGCCTTGCTGCTGCAGCCAAAAAACAAAAGGTGGTGCTGCTGCTGCTGCTTCTGCTGCTTCTGCTTGTGTCTGGCCGCTGTTGGAGCGTCCAGGCACAGGACTTCTGCTGCTGCTGACTAAATGGCCTCCTTAATTGGATCATTTGAGTAGCCAGCACACCTGTGCAGGTAGGGCATGACATGATAGGCAGCTGCCTTGATAGCGGGTGGGTGCTGAATGTTCCTAATTGACAAAATAAGATTAATGCTTATGAAGAAATATAAAATCTCATCCCTTCCCCAATATCGCGCCACACCCCTACCCCTTAATTCCCTGGTTGAACTTGATGGACATATGTCTTTTTTCGACCGTACTAACTATGTAACTATGTAACATAACATGGGGGGGGGGGGGGGGGGTCTCCTGGCTGTTCACACAGGTGTGTCATTGCTGTACATTGACCATGCATTGCTTCTGTGGTATTGCAAAGGCAAAGACAAATGCTTCCAGCCATCCATTGCACTAATGGATTGGTCATCAGCTGGCTGTCTATGTCCCGCATCAATATAGACCAAAGTACAGAGGGTTAGGCTATGCTATTGTGCACCTACCTGATGCATCAGAAGGTGCGAGGCCCTTGCTAAATTCTGTGCACAGACTTTGAGATCTATACTTTAGACTGTATCTAAACCTGCTCCAACATGGACTGACATTCTGGCCTACTTTCAGCCGATGCGACTTGTCTGTCGCTGAACAGTCGCTTTTTATGTATTCAGCACCTATGTATAATGTTGTAAAAATGCTCTAGAAGCTAAAGTCGCAGAAATGTCACACATATTTGGCCTGCAACTTTCTGTGCGACAAATTCAGACAGGAAAAATCAGTATAAATCCTTAGAAAATTATCCCCCAGTGTCTCCATCTGCTGGCGGTATTGAATAAGCATTGCTGCACTGATGGGGTATGCATTAGACGAAAAAAAAGAAGAAAAAGAAGAATAATACGCCCAGAAAAGAGGCGAAAAGGAGAAAAACGTAAAAAAACGTGAAAAAAAAGTAAGAGGAAGAGAAGGGAAAAAAAGGTGGAAATGGGTTTAAAAGTGATTTCGGCGGAGAAATATATATATATATATATATATATATATATATATACGCGCACACACACACATATATATAAACGTATTCTCCGTTGAGATATTGCAGCCGCTGCTGTGTCCAGGCCCAGGAGCCTTAGCACTGTGCTGTGATGTCACTCAATACCACTGACATCACTAGGTGTAAACAACATCTCTCCTTTGCTGTGTATGTGACTATGGAGCTGTTTGGTGATGTCGTCTATTATGGCCTTCATAGAAGCAACAGGAGATTGTTGCATCCATCTAGAACCCTCAGAACTACAGTGCTATGATGTCACTCACTTCCACAGGCCTTGCAGAGTGTAAACAACAACAACCCAGCTTTGTTGTGTATGTAACCATAGGGATTTGTGATGTCACCTAGAACCTTCACAGCAGCGACAGCTTTATGAGGAGCATCAGCACTGCTCTGCCTGAGCAGAACCATCACCGCCATAGGTTGTCAAATAACCCGGATTTAACCCACACAGGTAAGTCCAATGGGGTGCAGGCATGTCCTCTATGCTTACAGCTTCCCGTGGGTGTTGGTTTGATACCGTTTGGGGACAGCCAAGGAGGCATCTGCAGGCAACAAAGGTAGGTGTGTGCTTGTGTGTGTGTTTCCTATGCAGATCCTAAGCCCAGTGTCACATGCAAGTAGGAGGAGTAAGAAGGGTTCCTGGCAAATCCGGGTTATGGATTGCATTTAAAAAGGCCCCGTGGGAGTGCAATGGGCCCCTGTCTTGCTGCTTAGCAATAATGGTATGGGTTTAGGTTCTGCTGTGTGTACTGGTGGTTGACTGCCCCCCAGCCCAGAGTGTGCATGGAAAATTGTCTGGCAGCCTCCCTGACAGCAAGCAGTGATAGTGCCCATGAAGGGGACCTTGTTGGGCCCGCCCCTTTCACGGTTATCGCTTCTCGGCCTTTTGGCTAAGATCAAGTGTAGTATCTGTTCTTATCAGTTTAATATCTGATACGTCCCCTATCTGGGGACCATATATTAAATGGATTTTTGAGAACGGGGGCCGATTTCGAAGCTTGCTTCCGTCGCCCTATGCATTGACCCGATATGGCAGTATCTTCGGGTACAGTGCACCACCCCCTTACAGGGTTAAAAAGAAAGATTCCTACTTTCATTGCTACCTGCTTGCTGGCTAGCCAGCTAGCCAGCCCTGTGGGCCTTGCTGCTGCAGCCAAAAAACAAAAGGTGGTGCTGCTGCTGCTGCTTCTGCTGCTTCTGCTTGTGTCTGGCCGCTGTTGGAGCGTCCAGGCACAGGACTTCTGCTGCTGCTGACTAAATGGCCTCCTTAATTGGATCATTTGAGTAGCCAGCACACCTGTGCAGGTAGGGCATGACATGATAGGCAGCTGCCTTGATAGCGGGTGGGTGCTGAATGTTCCTAATTGACAAAATAAGATTAATGCTTATGAAGAAATATAAAATCTCATCCCTTCCCCAATATCGCGCCACACCCCTACCCCTTAATTCCCTGGTTGAACTTGATGGACATATGTCTTTTTTCGACCGTACTAACTATGTAACTATGTAACATAACATGGGGGGGGGGGGGGGGGGTCTCCTGGCTGTTCACACAGGTGTGTCATTGCTGTACATTGACCATGCATTGCTTCTGTGGTATTGCAAAGGCAAAGACAAATGCTTCCAGCCATCCATTGCACTAATGGATTGGTCATCAGCTGGCTGTCTATGTCCCGCATCAATATAGACCAAAGTACAGAGGGTTAGGCTATGCTATTGTGCACCTACCTGATGCATCAGAAGGTGCGAGGCCCTTGCTAAATTCTGTGCACAGACTTTGAGATCTATACTTTAGACTGTATCTAAACCTGCTCCAACATGGACTGACATTCTGGCCTACTTTCAGCCGATGCGACTTGTCTGTCGCTGAACAGTCGCTTTTTATGTATTCAGCACCTATGTATAATGTTGTAAAAATGCTCTAGAAGCTAAAGTCGCAGAAATGTCACACATATTTGGCCTGCAACTTTCTGTGCGACAAATTCAGACAGGAAAAATCAGTATAAATCCTTAGAAAATTATCCCCCAGTGTCTCCATCTGCTGGCGGTATTGAATAAGCATTGCTGCACTGATGGGGTATGCATTAGACGAAAAAAAAGAAGAAAAAGAAGAATAATACGCCCAGAAAAGAGGCGAAAAGGAGAAAAACGTAAAAAAACGTGAAAAAAAAGTAAGAGGAAGAGAAGGGAAAAAAAGGTGGAAATGGGTTTAAAAGTGATTTCGGCGGAGAAATATATATATATATATATATATATATATATATATATATATACGCGCACACACACACATATATATAAACGTATTCTCCGTTGAGATATTGCAGCCGCTGCTGTGTCCAGGCCCAGGAGCCTTAGCACTGTGCTGTGATGTCACTCAATACCACTGACATCACTAGGTGTAAACAACATCTCTCCTTTGCTGTGTATGTGACTATGGAGCTGTTTGGTGATGTCGTCTATTATGGCCTTCATAGAAGCAACAGGAGATTGTTGCATCCATCTAGAACCCTCAGAACTACAGTGCTATGATGTCACTCACTTCCACAGGCCTTGCAGAGTGTAAACAACAACAACCCAGCTTTGTTGTGTATGTAACCATAGGGATTTGTGATGTCACCTAGAACCTTCACAGCAGCGACAGCTTTATGAGGAGCATCAGCACTGCTCTGCCTGAGCAGAACCATCACCGCCATAGGTTGTCAAATAACCCGGATTTAACCCACACAGGTAAGTCCAATGGGGTGCAGGCATGTCCTCTATGCTTACAGCTTCCCGTGGGTGTTGGTTTGATACCGTTTGGGGACAGCCAAGGAGGCATCTGCAGGCAACAAAGGTAGGTGTGTGCTTGTGTGTGTGTTTCCTATGCAGATCCTAAGCCCAGTGTCACATGCAAGTAGGAGGAGTAAGAAGGGTTCCTGGCAAATCCGGGTTATGGATTGCATTTAAAAAGGCCCCGTGGGAGTGCAATGGGCCCCTGTCTTGCTGCTTAGCAATAATGGTATGGGTTTAGGTTCTGCTGTGTGTACTGGTGGTTGACTGCCCCCCAGCCCAGAGTGTGCATGGAAAATTGTCTGGCAGCCTCCCTGACAGCAAGCAGTGATAGTGCCCATGAAGGGGACCTTGTTGGGCCCGCCCCTTTCACTGTTATCGCTTCTCGGCCTTTTGGCTAAGATCAAGTGTAGTATCTGTTCTTATCAGTTTAATATCTGATACGTCCCCTATCTGGGGACCATATATTAAATGGATTTTTGAGAACGGGGGCCGATTTCGAAGCTTGCTTCCGTCGCCCTATGCATTGACCCGATATGGCAGTATCTTCGGGTACAGTGCACCACCCCCTTACAGGGTTAAAAAGAAAGATTCCTACTTTCATTGCTACCTGCTTGCTGGCTAGCCAGCTAGCCAGCCCTGTGGGCCTTGCTGCTGCAGCCAAAAAACAAAAGGTGGTGCTGCTGCTGCTGCTTCTGCTGCTTCTGCTTGTGTCTGGCCGCTGTTGGAGCGTCCAGGCACAGGACTTCTGCTGCTGCTGACTAAATGGCCTCCTTAATTGGATCATTTGAGTAGCCAGCACACCTGTGCAGGTAGGGCATGACATGATAGGCAGCTGCCTTGATAGCGGGTGGGTGCTGAATGTTCCTAATTGACAAAATAAGATTAATGCTTATGAAGAAATATAAAATCTCATCCCTTCCCCAATATCGCGCCACACCCCTACCCCTTAATTCCCTGGTTGAACTTGATGGACATATGTCTTTTTTCGACCGTACTAACTATGTAACTATGTAACATAACATGGGGGGGGGGGGGGGGGGTCTCCTGGCTGTTCACACAGGTGTGTCATTGCTGTACATTGACCATGCATTGCTTCTGTGGTATTGCAAAGGCAAAGACAAATGCTTCCAGCCATCCATTGCACTAATGGATTGGTCATCAGCTGGCTGTCTATGTCCCGCATCAATATAGACCAAAGTACAGAGGGTTAGGCTATGCTATTGTGCACCTACCTGATGCATCAGAAGGTGCGAGGCCCTTGCTAAATTCTGTGCACAGACTTTGAGATCTATACTTTAGACTGTATCTAAACCTGCTCCAACATGGACTGACATTCTGGCCTACTTTCAGCCGATGCGACTTGTCTGTCGCTGAACAGTCGCTTTTTATGTATTCAGCACCTATGTATAATGTTGTAAAAATGCTCTAGAAGCTAAAGTCGCAGAAATGTCACACATATTTGGCCTGCAACTTTCTGTGCGACAAATTCAGACAGGAAAAATCAGTATAAATCCTTAGAAAATTATCCCCCAGTGTCTCCATCTGCTGGCGGTATTGAATAAGCATTGCTGCACTGATGGGGTATGCATTAGACGAAAAAAAAGAAGAAAAAGAAGAATAATACGCCCAGAAAAGAGGCGAAAAGGAGAAAAACGTAAAAAAACGTGAAAAAAAAGTAAGAGGAAGAGAAGGGAAAAAAAGGTGGAAATGGGTTTAAAAGTGATTTCGGCGGAGAAATATATATATATATATATATATATATATATATATATACGCGCACACACACACATATATATAAACGTATTCTCCGTTGAGATATTGCAGCCGCTGCTGTGTCCAGGCCCAGGAGCCTTAGCACTGTGCTGTGATGTCACTCAATACCACTGACATCACTAGGTGTAAACAACATCTCTCCTTTGCTGTGTATGTGACTATGGAGCTGTTTGGTGATGTCGTCTATTATGGCCTTCATAGAAGCAACAGGAGATTGTTGCATCCATCTAGAACCCTCAGAACTACAGTGCTATGATGTCACTCACTTCCACAGGCCTTGCAGAGTGTAAACAACAACAACCCAGCTTTGTTGTGTATGTAACCATAGGGATTTGTGATGTCACCTAGAACCTTCACAGCAGCGACAGCTTTATGAGGAGCATCAGCACTGCTCTGCCTGAGCAGAACCATCACCGCCATAGGTTGTCAAATAACCCGGATTTAACCCACACAGGTAAGTCCAATGGGGTGCAGGCATGTCCTCTATGCTTACAGCTTCCCGTGGGTGTTGGTTTGATACCGTTTGGGGACAGCCAAGGAGGCATCTGCAGGCAACAAAGGTAGGTGTGTGCTTGTGTGTGTGTTTCCTATGCAGATCCTAAGCCCAGTGTCACATGCAAGTAGGAGGAGTAAGAAGGGTTCCTGGCAAATCCGGGTTATGGATTGCATTTAAAAAGGCCCCGTGGGAGTGCAATGGGCCCCTGTCTTGCTGCTTAGCAATAATGGTATGGGTTTAGGTTCTGCTGTGTGTACTGGTGGTTGACTGCCCCCCAGCCCAGAGTGTGCATGGAAAATTGTCTGGCAGCCTCCCTGACAGCAAGCAGTGATAGTGCCCATGAAGGGGACCTTGTTGGGCCCGCCCCTTTCACGGTTATCGCTTCTCGGCCTTTTGGCTAAGATCAAGTGTAGTATCTGTTCTTATCAGTTTAATATCTGATACGTCCCCTATCTGGGGACCATATATTAAATGGATTTTTGAGAACGGGGGCCGATTTCGAAGCTTGCTTCCGTCGCCCTATGCATTGACCCGATATGGCAGTATCTTCGGGTACAGTGCACCACCCCCTTACAGGGTTAAAAAGAAAGATTCCTACTTTCATTGCTACCTGCTTGCTGGCTAGCCAGCTAGCCAGCCCTGTGGGCCTTGCTGCTGCAGCCAAAAAACAAAAGGTGGTGCTGCTGCTGCTGCTTCTGCTGCTTCTGCTTGTGTCTGGCCGCTGTTGGAGCGTCCAGGCACAGGACTTCTGCTGCTGCTGACTAAATGGCCTCCTTAATTGGATCATTTGAGTAGCCAGCACACCTGTGCAGGTAGGGCATGACATGATAGGCAGCTGCCTTGATAGCGGGTGGGTGCTGAATGTTCCTAATTGACAAAATAAGATTAATGCTTATGAAGAAATATAAAATCTCATCCCTTCCCCAATATCGCGCCACACCCCTACCCCTTAATTCCCTGGTTGAACTTGATGGACATATGTCTTTTTTCGACCGTACTAACTATGTAACTATGTAACATAACATGGGGGGGGTCTCCTGGCTGTTCACACAGGTGTGTCATTGCTGTACATTGACCATGCATTGCTTCTGTGGTATTGCAAAGGCAAAGACAAATGCTTCCAGCCATCCATTGCACTAATGGATTGGTCATCAGCTGGCTGTCTATGTCCCGCATCAATATAGACCAAAGTACAGAGGGTTAGGCTATGCTATTGTGCACCTACCTGATGCATCAGAAGGTGCGAGGCCCTTGCTAAATTCTGTGCACAGACTTTGAGATCTATACTTTAGACTGTATCTAAACCTGCTCCAACATGGACTGACATTCTGGCCTACTTTCAGCCGATGCGACTTGTCTGTCGCTGAACAGTCGCTTTTTATGTATTCAGCACCTATGTATAATGTTGTAAAAATGCTCTAGAAGCTAAAGTCGCAGAAATGTCACACATATTTGGCCTGCAACTTTCTGTGCGACAAATTCAGACAGGAAAAATCAGTATAAATCCTTAGAAAATTATCCCCCAGTGTCTCCATCTGCTGGCGGTATTGAATAAGCATTGCTGCACTGATGGGGTATGCATTAGACGAAAAAAAAGAAGAAAAAGAAGAATAATACGCCCAGAAAAGAGGCGAAAAGGAGAAAAACGTAAAAAAACGTGAAAAAAAAGTAAGAGGAAGAGAAGGGAAAAAAAGGTGGAAATGGGTTTAAAAGTGATTTCGGCGGAGAAATATATATATATATATATATATATATATATATATATATATACGCGCACACACACACATATATATAAACGTATTCTCCGTTGAGATATTGCAGCCGCTGCTGTGTCCAGGCCCAGGAGCCTTAGCACTGTGCTGTGATGTCACTCAATACCACTGACATCACTAGGTGTAAACAACATCTCTCCTTTGCTGTGTATGTGACTATGGAGCTGTTTGGTGATGTCGTCTATTATGGCCTTCATAGAAGCAACAGGAGATTGTTGCATCCATCTAGAACCCTCAGAACTACAGTGCTATGATGTCACTCACTTCCACAGGCCTTGCAGAGTGTAAACAACAACAACCCAGCTTTGTTGTGTATGTAACCATAGGGATTTGTGATGTCACCTAGAACCTTCACAGCAGCGACAGCTTTATGAGGAGCATCAGCACTGCTCTGCCTGAGCAGAACCATCACCGCCATAGGTTGTCAAATAACCCGGATTTAACCCACACAGGTAAGTCCAATGGGGTGCAGGCATGTCCTCTATGCTTACAGCTTCCCGTGGGTGTTGGTTTGATACCGTTTGGGGACAGCCAAGGAGGCATCTGCAGGCAACAAAGGTAGGTGTGTGCTTGTGTGTGTGTTTCCTATGCAGATCCTAAGCCCAGTGTCACATGCAAGTAGGAGGAGTAAGAAGGGTTCCTGGCAAATCCGGGTTATGGATTGCATTTAAAAAGGCCCCGTGGGAGTGCAATGGGCCCCTGTCTTGCTGCTTAGCAATAATGGTATGGGTTTAGGTTCTGCTGTGTGTACTGGTGGTTGACTGCCCCCCAGCCCAGAGTGTGCATGGAAAATTGTCTGGCAGCCTCCCTGACAGCAAGCAGTGATAGTGCCCATGAAGGGGACCTTGTTGGGCCCGCCCCTTTCACGGTTATCGCTTCTCGGCCTTTTGGCTAAGATCAAGTGTAGTATCTGTTCTTATCAGTTTAATATCTGATACGTCCCCTATCTGGGGACCATATATTAAATGGATTTTTGAGAACGGGGGCCGATTTCGAAGCTTGCTTCCGTCGCCCTATGCATTGACCCGATATGGCAGTATCTTCGGGTACAGTGCACCACCCCCTTACAGGGTTAAAAAGAAAGATTCCTACTTTCATTGCTACCTGCTTGCTGGCTAGCCAGCTAGCCAGCCCTGTGGGCCTTGCTGCTGCAGCCAAAAAACAAAAGGTGGTGCTGCTGCTGCTGCTTCTGCTGCTTCTGCTTGTGTCTGGCCGCTGTTGGAGCGTCCAGGCACAGGACTTCTGCTGCTGCTGACTAAATGGCCTCCTTAATTGGATCATTTGAGTAGCCAGCACACCTGTGCAGGTAGGGCATGACATGATAGGCAGCTGCCTTGATAGCGGGTGGGTGCTGAATGTTCCTAATTGACAAAATAAGATTAATGCTTATGAAGAAATATAAAATCTCATCCCTTCCCCAATATCGCGCCACACCCCTACCCCTTAATTTCCTGGTTGAACTTGATGGACATATGTCTTTTTTCGACCGTACTAACTATGTAACTATGTAACATAACATGGGGGGGGGGGGGTCTCCTGGCTGTTCACACAGGTGTGTCATTGCTGTACATTGACCATGCATTGCTTCTGTGGTATTGCAAAGGCAAAGACAAATGCTTCCAGCCATCCATTGCACTAATGGATTGGTCATCAGCTGGCTGTCTATGTCCCGCATCAATATAGACCAAAGTACAGAGGGTTAGGCTATGCTATTGTGCACCTACCTGATGCATCAGAAGGTGCGAGGCCCTTGCTAAATTCTGTGCACAGACTTTGAGATCTATACTTTAGACTGTATCTAAACCTGCTCCAACATGGACTGACATTCTGGCCTACTTTCAGCCGATGCGACTTGTCTGTCGCTGAACAGTCGCTTTTTATGTATTCAGCACCTATGTATAATGTTGTAAAAATGCTCTAGAAGCTAAAGTCGCAGAAATGTCACACATATTTGGCCTGCAACTTTCTGTGCGACAAATTCAGACAGGAAAAATCAGTATAAATCCTTAGAAAATTATCCCCCAGTGTCTCCATCTGCTGGCGGTATTGAATAAGCATTGCTGCACTGATGGGGTATGCATTAGACGAAAAAAAAGAAGAAAAAGAAGAATAATACGCCCAGAAAAGAGGCGAAAAGGAGAAAAACGTAAAAAAACGTGAAAAAAAAGTAAGAGGAAGAGAAGGGAAAAAAAGGTGGAAATGGGTTTAAAAGTGATTTCGGCGGAGAAATATATATATATATATATATATATATATATATATATACGCGCACACACACACATATATATAAACGTATTCTCCGTTGAGATATTGCAGCCGCTGCTGTGTCCAGGCCCAGGAGCCTTAGCACTGTGCTGTGATGTCACTCAATACCACTGACATCACTAGGTGTAAACAACATCTCTCCTTTGCTGTGTATGTGACTATGGAGCTGTTTGGTGATGTCGTCTATTATGGCCTTCATAGAAGCAACAGGAGATTGTTGCATCCATCTAGAACCCTCAGAACTACAGTGCTATGATGTCACTCACTTCCACAGGCCTTGCAGAGTGTAAACAACAACAACCCAGCTTTGTTGTGTATGTAACCATAGGGATTTGTGATGTCACCTAGAACCTTCACAGCAGCGACAGCTTTATGAGGAGCATCAGCACTGCTCTGCCTGAGCAGAACCATCACCGCCATAGGTTGTCAAATAACCCGGATTTAACCCACACAGGTAAGTCCAATGGGGTGCAGGCATGTCCTCTATGCTTACAGCTTCCCGTGGGTGTTGGTTTGATACCGTTTGGGGACAGCCAAGGAGGCATCTGCAGGCAACAAAGGTAGGTGTGTGCTTGTGTGTGTGTTTCCTATGCAGATCCTAAGCCCAGTGTCACATGCAAGTAGGAGGAGTAAGAAGGGTTCCTGGCAAATCCGGGTTATGGATTGCATTTAAAAAGGCCCCGTGGGAGTGCAATGGGCCCCTGTCTTGCTGCTTAGCAATAATGGTATGGGTTTAGGTTCTGCTGTGTGTACTGGTGGTTGACTGCCCCCCAGCCCAGAGTGTGCATGGAAAATTGTCTGGCAGCCTCCCTGACAGCAAGCAGTGATAGTGCCCATGAAGGGGACCTTGTTGGGCCCGCCCCTTTCACGGTTATCGCTTCTCGGCCTTTTGGCTAAGATCAAGTGTAGTATCTGTTCTTATCAGTTTAATATCTGATACGTCCCCTATCTGGGGACCATATATTAAATGGATTTTTGAGAACGGGGGCCGATTTCGAAGCTTGCTTCCGTCGCCCTATGCATTGACCCGATATGGCAGTATCTTCGGGTACAGTGCACCACCCCCTTACAGGGTTAAAAAGAAAGATTCCTACTTTCATTGCTACCTGCTTGCTGGCTAGCCAGCTAGCCAGCCCTGTGGGCCTTGCTGCTGCAGCCAAAAAACAAAAGGTGGTGCTGCTGCTGCTGCTTCTGCTGCTTCTGCTTGTGTCTGGCCGCTGTTGGAGCGTCCAGGCACAGGACTTCTGCTGCTGCTGACTAAATGGCCTCCTTAATTGGATCATTTGAGTAGCCAGCACACCTGTGCAGGTAGGGCATGACATGATAGGCAGCTGCCTTGATAGCGGGTGGGTGCTGAATGTTCCTAATTGACAAAATAAGATTAATGCTTATGAAGAAATATAAAATCTCATCCCTTCCCCAATATCGCGCCACACCCCTACCCCTTAATTTCCTGGTTGAACTTGATGGACATATGTCTTTTTTCGACCGTACTAACTATGTAACTATGTAACATAACATGGGGGGGGGGGGGGGTCTCCTGGCTGTTCACACAGGTGTGTCATTGCTGTACATTGACCATGCATTGCTTCTGTGGTATTGCAAAGGCAAAGACAAATGCTTCCAGCCATCCATTGCACTAATGGATTGGTCATCAGCTGGCTGTCTATGTCCCGCATCAATATAGACCAAAGTACAGAGGGTTAGGCTATGCTATTGTGCACCTACCTGATGCATCAGAAGGTGCGAGGCCCTTGCTAAATTCTGTGCACAGACTTTGAGATCTATACTTTAGACTGTATCTAAACCTGCTCCAACATGGACTGACATTCTGGCCTACTTTCAGCCGATGCGACTTGTCTGTCGCTGAACAGTCGCTTTTTATGTATTCAGCACCTATGTATAATGTTGTAAAAATGCTCTAGAAGCTAAAGTCGCAGAAATGTCACACATATTTGGCCTGCAACTTTCTGTGCGACAAATTCAGACAGGAAAAATCAGTATAAATCCTTAGAAAATTATCCCCCAGTGTCTCCATCTGCTGGCGGTATTGAATAAGCATTGCTGCACTGATGGGGTATGCATTAGACGAAAAAAAAGAAGAAAAAGAAGAATAATACGCCCAGAAAAGAGGCGAAAAGGAGAAAAACGTAAAAAAACGTGAAAAAAAAGTAAGAGGAAGAGAAGGGAAAAAAAGGTGGAAATGGGTTTAAAAGTGATTTCGGCGGAGAAATATATATATATATATATATATATATATATATATATATATATATACGCGCACACACACACATATATATAAACGTATTCTCCGTTGAGATATTGCAGCCGCTGCTGTGTCCAGGCCCAGGAGCCTTAGCACTGTGCTGTGATGTCACTCAATACCACTGACATCACTAGGTGTAAACAACATCTCTCCTTTGCTGTGTATGTGACTATGGAGCTGTTTGGTGATGTCGTCTATTATGGCCTTCATAGAAGCAACAGGAGATTGTTGCATCCATCTAGAACCCTCAGAACTACAGTGCTATGATGTCACTCACTTCCACAGGCCTTGCAGAGTGTAAACAACAACAACCCAGCTTTGTTGTGTATGTAACCATAGGGATTTGTGATGTCACCTAGAACCTTCACAGCAGCGACAGCTTTATGAGGAGCATCAGCACTGCTCTGCCTGAGCAGAACCATCACCGCCATAGGTTGTCAAATAACCCGGATTTAACCCACACAGGTAAGTCCAATGGGGTGCAGGCATGTCCTCTATGCTTACAGCTTCCCGTGGGTGTTGGTTTGATACCGTTTGGGGACAGCCAAGGAGGCATCTGCAGGCAACAAAGGTAGGTGTGTGCTTGTGTGTGTGTTTCCTATGCAGATCCTAAGCCCAGTGTCACATGCAAGTAGGAGGAGTAAGAAGGGTTCCTGGCAAATCCGGGTTATGGATTGCATTTAAAAAGGCCCCGTGGGAGTGCAATGGGCCCCTGTCTTGCTGCTTAGCAATAATGGTATGGGTTTAGGTTCTGCTGTGTGTACTGGTGGTTGACTGCCCCCCAGCCCAGAGTGTGCATGGAAAATTGTCTGGCAGCCTCCCTGACAGCAAGCAGTGATAGTGCCCATGAAGGGGACCTTGTTGGGCCCGCCCCTTTCACGGTTATCGCTTCTCGGCCTTTTGGCTAAGATCAAGTGTAGTATCTGTTCTTATCAGTTTAATATCTGATACGTCCCCTATCTGGGGACCATATATTAAATGGATTTTTGAGAACGGGGGCCGATTTCGAAGCTTGCTTCCGTCGCCCTATGCATTGACCCGATATGGCAGTATCTTCGGGTACAGTGCACCACCCCCTTACAGGGTTAAAAAGAAAGATTCCTACTTTCATTGCTACCTGCTTGCTGGCTAGCCAGCTAGCCAGCCCTGTGGGCCTTGCTGCTGCAGCCAAAAAACAAAAGGTGGTGCTGCTGCTGCTGCTTCTGCTGCTTCTGCTTGTGTCTGGCCGCTGTTGGAGCGTCCAGGCACAGGACTTCTGCTGCTGCTGACTAAATGGCCTCCTTAATTGGATCATTTGAGTAGCCAGCACACCTGTGCAGGTAGGGCATGACATGATAGGCAGCTGCCTTGATAGCGGGTGGGTGCTGAATGTTCCTAATTGACAAAATAAGATTAATGCTTATGAAGAAATATAAAATCTCATCCCTTCCCCAATATCGCGCCACACCCCTACCCCTTAATTCCCTGGTTGAACTTGATGGACATATGTCTTTTTTCGACCGTACTAACTATGTAACTATGTAACATAACATGGGGGGGGGGGGGGGTCTCCTGGCTGTTCACACAGGTGTGTCATTGCTGTACATTGACCATGCATTGCTTCTGTGGTATTGCAAAGGCAAAGACAAATGCTTCCAGCCATCCATTGCACTAATGGATTGGTCATCAGCTGGCTGTCTATGTCCCGCATCAATATAGACCAAAGTACAGAGGGTTAGGCTATGCTATTGTGCACCTACCTGATGCATCAGAAGGTGCGAGGCCCTTGCTAAATTCTGTGCACAGACTTTGAGATCTATACTTTAGACTGTATCTAAACCTGCTCCAACATGGACTGACATTCTGGCCTACTTTCAGCCGATGCGACTTGTCTGTCGCTGAACAGTCGCTTTTTATGTATTCAGCACCTATGTATAATGTTGTAAAAATGCTCTAGAAGCTAAAGTCGCAGAAATGTCACACATATTTGGCCTGCAAATTTCTTTGCGACAAATTCAGACAGGAAAAATCAGTATAAATCCTTAGAAAATTATCCCCCAGTGTCTCCATCTGCTGGCGGTATTGAATAAGCATTGCTGCACTGATGGGGTATGCATTAGACGAAAAAAAAGAAGAAAAAGAAGAATAATACGCCCAGAAAAGAGGCGAAAAGGAGAAAAACGTAAAAAAACGTGAAAAAAAAGTAAGAGGAAGAGAAGGGAAAAAAAGGTGGAAATGGGTTTAAAAGTGATTTCGGCGGAGAAATATATATATATATATATATATATATATATATATATATATACGCGCACACACACACATATATATAAACGTATTCTCCGTTGAGATATTGCAGCCGCTGCTGTGTCCAGGCCCAGGAGCCTTAGCACTGTGCTGTGATGTCACTCAATACCACTGACATCACTAGGTGTAAACAACATCTCTCCTTTGCTGTGTATGTGACTATGGAGCTGTTTGGTGATGTCGTCTATTATGGCCTTCATAGAAGCAACAGGAGATTGTTGCATCCATCTAGAACCCTCAGAACTACAGTGCTATGATGTCACTCACTTCCACAGGCCTTGCAGAGTGTAAACAACAACAACCCAGCTTTGTTGTGTATGTAACCATAGGGATTTGTGATGTCACCTAGAACCTTCACAGCAGCGACAGCTTTATGAGGAGCATCAGCACTGCTCTGCCTGAGCAGAACCATCACCGCCATAGGTTGTCAAATAACCCGGATTTAACCCACACAGGTAAGTCCAATGGGGTGCAGGCATGTCCTCTATGCTTACAGCTTCCCGTGGGTGTTGGTTTGATACCGTTTGGGGACAGCCAAGGAGGCATCTGCAGGCAACAAAGGTAGGTGTGTGCTTGTGTGTGTGTTTCCTATGCAGATCCTAAGCCCAGTGTCACATGCAAGTAGGAGGAGTAAGAAGGGTTCCTGGCAAATCCGGGTTATGGATTGCATTTAAAAAGGCCCCGTGGGAGTGCAATGGGCCCCTGTCTTGCTGCTTAGCAATAATGGTATGGGTTTAGGTTCTGCTGTGTGTACTGGTGGTTGATTGCCCCCCAGCCCAGAGTGTGCATGGAAAATTGTCTGGCAGCCTCCCTGACAGCAAGCAGTGATAGTGCCCATGAAGGGGACCTTGTTGGGCCCGCCCCTTTCACGGTTATCGCTTCTCGGCCTTTTGGCTAAGATCAAGTGTAGTATCTGTTCTTATCAGTTTAATATCTGATACGTCCCCTATCTGGGGACCATATATTAAATGGATTTTTGAGAACGGGGGCCGATTTCGAAGCTTGCTTCCGTCGCCCTATGCATTGACCCGATATGGCAGTATCTTCGGGTACAGTGCACCACCCCCTTACAGGGTTAAAAAGAAAGATTCCTACTTTCATTGCTACCTGCTTGCTGGCTAGCCAGCTAGCCAGCCCTGTGGGCCTTGCTGCTGCAGCCAAAAAACAAAAGGTGGTGCTGCTGCTGCTGCTTCTGCTGCTTCTGCTTGTGTCTGGCCGCTGTTGGAGCGTCCAGGCACAGGACTTCTGCTGCTGCTGACTAAATGGCCTCCTTAATTGGATCATTTGAGTAGCCAGCACACCTGTGCAGGTAGGGCATGACATGATAGGCAGCTGCCTTGATAGCGGGTGGGTGCTGAATGTTCCTAATTGACAAAATAAGATTAATGCTTATGAAGAAATATAAAATCTCATCCCTTCCCCAATATCGCGCCACACCCCTACCCCTTAATTCCCTGGTTGAACTTGATGGACATATGTCTTTTTTCGACCGTACTAACTATGTAACTATGTAACATAACATGGGGGGGGGGGGGGGGGGTCTCCTGGCTGTTCACACAGGTGTGTCATTGCTGTACATTGACCATGCATTGCTTCTGTGGTATTGCAAAGGCAAAGACAAATGCTTCCAGCCATCCATTGCACTAATGGATTGGTCATCAGCTGGCTGTCTATGTCCCGCATCAATATAGACCAAAGTACAGAGGGTTAGGCTATGCTATTGTGCACCTACCTGATGCATCAGAAGGTGCGAGGCCCTTGCTAAATTCTGTGCACAGACTTTGAGATCTATACTTTAGACTGTATCTAAACCTGCTCCAACATGGACTGACATTCTGGCCTACTTTCAGCCGATGCGACTTGTCTGTCGCTGAACAGTCGCTTTTTATGTATTCAGCACCTATGTATAATGTTGTAAAAATGCTCTAGAAGCTAAAGTCGCAGAAATGTCACACATATTTGGCCTGCAACTTTCTGTGCGACAAATTCAGACAGGAAAAATCAGTATAAATCCTTAGAAAATTATCCCCCAGTGTCTCCATCTGCTGGCGGTATTGAATAAGCATTGCTGCACTGATGGGGTATGCATTAGACGAAAAAAAAGAAGAAAAAGAAGAATAATACGCCCAGAAAAGAGGCGAAAAGGAGAAAAACGTAAAAAAACGTGAAAAAAAAGTAAGAGGAAGAGAAGGGAAAAAAAGGTGGAAATGGGTTTAAAAGTGATTTCGGCGGAGAAATATATATATATATATATATATATATATATATATATATATATACGCGCACACACACACATATATATAAACGTATTCTCCGTTGAGATATTGCAGCCGCTGCTGTGTCCAGGCCCAGGAGCCTTAGCACTGTGCTGTGATGTCACTCAATACCACTGACATCACTAGGTGTAAACAACATCTCTCCTTTGCTGTGTATGTGACTATGGAGCTGTTTGGTGATGTCGTCTATTATGGCCTTCATAGAAGCAACAGGAGATTGTTGCATCCATCTAGAACCCTCAGACCTACAGTGCTATGATGTCACTCACTTCCACAGGCCTTGCAGAGTGTAAACAACAACAACCCAGCTTTGTTGTGTATGTAACCATAGGGATTTGTGATGTCACCTAGAACCTTCACAGCAGCGACAGCTTTATGAGGAGCATCAGCACTGCTCTGCCTGAGCAGAACCATCACCGCCATAGGTTGTCAAATAACCCGGATTTAACCCACACAGGTAAGTCCAATGGGGTGCAGGCATGTCCTCTATGCTTACAGCTTCCCGTGGGTGTTGGTTTGATACCGTTTGGGGACAGCCAAGGAGGCATCTGCAGGCAACAAAGGTAGGTGTGTGCTTGTGTGTGTGTTTCCTATGCAGATCCTAAGCCCAGTGTCACATGCAAGTAGGAGGAGTAAGAAGGGTTCCTGGCAAATCCGGGTTATGGATTGCATTTAAAAAGGCCCCGTGGGAGTGCAATGGGCCCCTGTCTTGCTGCTTAGCAATAATGGTATGGGTTTAGGTTCTGCTGTGTGTACTGGTGGTTGACTGCCCCCCAGCCCAGAGTGTGCATGGAAAATTGTCTGGCAGCCTCCCTGACAGCAAGCAGTGATAGTGCCCATGAAGGGGACCTTGTTGGGCCCGCCCCTTTCACGGTTATCGCTTCTCGGCCTTTTGGCTAAGATCAAGTGTAGTATCTGTTCTTATCAGTTTAATATCTGATACGTCCCCTATCTGGGGACCATATATTAAATGGATTTTTGAGAACGGGGGCCGATTTCGAAGCTTGCTTCCGTCGCCCTATGCATTGACCCGATATGGCAGTATCTTCGGGTACAGTGCACCACCCCCTTACAGGGTTAAAAAGAAAGATTCCTACTTTCATTGCTACCTGCTTGCTGGCTAGCCAGCTAGCCAGCCCTGTGGGCCTTGCTGCTGCAGCCAAAAAACAAAAGGTGGTGCTGCTGCTGCTGCTGCTGCTTCTGCTGCTTCTGCTTGTGTCTGGCCGCTGTTGGAGCGTCCAGGCACAGGACTTCTGCTGCTGCTGACTAAATGGCCTCCTTAATTGGATCATTTGAGTAGCCAGCACACCTGTGCAGGTAGGGCATGACATGATAGGCAGCTGCCTTGATAGCGGGTGGGTGCTGAATGTTCCTAATTGACAAAATAAGATTAATGCTTATGAAGAAATATAAAATCTCATCCCTTCCCCAATATCGCGCCACACCCCTACCCCTTAATTCCCTGGTTGAACTTGATGGACATATGTCTTTTTTCGACCGTACTAACTATGTAACTATGTAACATAACATGGGGGGGGGGGGGGGTGGTCTCCTGGCTGTTCACACAGGTGTGTCATTGCTGTACATTGACCATGCATTGCTTCTGTGGTATTGCAAAGGCAAAGACAAATGCTTCCAGCCATCCATTGCACTAATGGATTGGTCATCAGCTGGCTGTCTATGTCCCGCATCAATATAGACCAAAGTACAGAGGGTTAGGCTATGCTATTGTGCACCTACCTGATGCATCAGAAGGTGCGAGGCCCTTGCTAAATTCTGTGCACAGACTTTGAGATCTATACTTTAGACTGTATCTAAACCTGCTCCAACATGGACTGACATTCTGGCCTACTTTCAGCCGATGCGACTTGTCTGTCGCTGAACAGTCGCTTTTTATGTATTCAGCACCTATGTATAATGTTGTAAAAATGCTCTAGAAGCTAAAGTCGCAGAAATGTCACACATATTTGGCCTGCAACTTTCTGTGCGACAAATTCAGACAGGAAAAATCAGTATAAATCCTTAAAAAATTATCCCCCAGTGTCTCCATCTGCTGGCGGTATTGAATAAGCATTGCTGCACTGATGGGGTATGCATTAGACGAAAAAAAAGAAGAAAAAGAAGAATAATACGCCCAGAAAAGAGGCGAAAAGGAGAAAAACGTAAAAAAACGTGAAAAAAAAGTAAGAGGAAGAGAAGGGAAAAAAAGGTGGAAATGGGTTTAAAAGTGATTTCGGCGGAGAAATATATATATATATATATATATATATATATATATATATATATATATACGCGCACACACACACATATATATAAACGTATTCTCCGTTGAGATATTGCAGCCGCTGCTGTGTCCAGGCCCAGGAGCCTTAGCACTGTGCTGTGATGTCACTCAATACCACTGACATCACTAGGTGTAAACAACATCTCTCCTTTGCTGTGTATGTGACTATGGAGCTGTTTGGTGATGTCGTCTATTATGGCCTTCATAGAAGCAACAGGAGATTGTTGCATCCATCTAGAACCCTCAGAACTACAGTGCTATGATGTCACTCACTTCCACAGGCCTTGCAGAGTGTAAACAACAACAACCCAGCTTTGTTGTGTATGTAACCATAGGGATTTGTGATGTCACCTAGAACCTTCACAGCAGCGACAGCTTTATGAGGAGCATCAGCACTGCTCTGCCTGAGCAGAACCATCACCGCCATAGGTTGTCAAATAACCCGGATTTAACCCACACAGGTAAGTCCAATGGGGTGCAGGCATGTCCTCTATGCTTACAGCTTCCCGTGGGTGTTGGTTTGATACCGTTTGGGGACAGCCAAGGAGGCATCTGCAGGCAACAAAGGTAGGTGTGTGCTTGTGTGTGTGTTTCCTATGCAGATCCTAAGCCCAGTGTCACATGCAAGTAGGAGGAGTAAGAAGGGTTCCTGGCAAATCCGGGTTATGGATTGCATTTAAAAAGGCCCCGTGGGAGTGCAATGGGCCCCTGTCTTGCTGCTTAGCAATAATGGTATGGGTTTAGGTTCTGCTGTGTGTACTGGTGGTTGACTGCCCCCCAGCCCAGAGTGTGCATGGAAAATTGTCTGGCAGCCTCCCTGACAGCAAGCAGTGATAGTGCCCATGAAGGGGACCTTGTTGGGCCCGCCCCTTTCACGGTTATCGCTTCTCGGCCTTTTGGCTAAGATCAAGTGTAGTATCTGTTCTTATCAGTTTAATATCTGATACGTCCCCTATCTGGGGACCATATATTAAATGGATTTTTGAGAACGGGGGCCGATTTCGAAGCTTGCTTCCGTCGCCCTATGCATTGACCCGATATGGCAGTATCTTCGGGTACAGTGCACCACCCCCTTACAGGGTTAAAAAGAAAGATTCCTACTTTCATTGCTACCTGCTTGCTGGCTAGCCAGCTAGCCAGCCCTGTGGGCCTTGCTGCTGCAGCCAAAAAACAAAAGGTGGTGCTGCTGCTGCTGCTTCTGCTGCTTCTGCTTGTGTCTGGCCGCTGTTGGAGCGTCCAGGCACAGGACTTCTGCTGCTGCTGACTAAATGGCCTCCTTAATTGGATCATTTGAGTAGCCAGCACACCTGTGCAGGTAGGGCATGACATGATAGGCAGCTGCCTTGATAGCGGGTGGGTGCTGAATGTTCCTAATTGACAAAATAAGATTAATGCTTATGAAGAAATATAAAATCTCATCCCTTCCCCAATATCGCGCCACACCCCTACCCCTTAATTCCCTGGTTGAACTTGATGGACATATGTCTTTTTTCGACCGTACTAACTATGTAACTATGTAACATAACATGGGGGGGGGGGGGGGTCTCCTGGCTGTTCACACAGGTGTGTCATTGCTGTACATTGACCATGCATTGCTTCTGTGGTATTGCAAAGGCAAAGACAAATGCTTCCAGCCATCCATTGCACTAATGGATTGGTCATCAGCTGGCTGTCTATGTCCCGCATCAATATAGACCAAAGTACAGAGGGTTAGGCTATGCTATTGTGCACCTACCTGATGCATCAGAAGGTGCGAGGCCCTTGCTAAATTCTGTGCACAGACTTTGAGATCTATACTTTAGACTGTATCTAAACCTGCTCCAACATGGACTGACATTCTGGCCTACTTTCAGCCGATGCGACTTGTCTGTCGCTGAACAGTCGCTTTTTATGTATTCAGCACCTATGTATAATGTTGTAAAAATGCTCTAGAAGCTAAAGTCGCAGAAATGTCACACATATTTGGCCTGCAACTTTCTGTGCGACAAATTCAGACAGGAAAAATCAGTATAAATCCTTAGAAAATTATCCCCCAGTGTCTCCATCTGCTGGCGGTATTGAATAAGCATTGCTGCACTGATGGGGTATGCATTAGACGAAAAAAAAGAAGAAAAAGAAGAATAATACGCCCAGAAAAGAGGCGAAAAGGAGAAAAACGTAAAAAAACGTGAAAAAAAAGTAAGAGGAAGAGAAGGGAAAAAAAGGTGGAAATGGGTTTAAAAGTGATTTCGGCGGAGAAATATATATATATATATATATATATATATATATATATATATATATATATACGCGCACACACACACATATATATAAACGTATTCTCCGTTGAGATATTGCAGCCGCTGCTGTGTCCAGGCCCAGGAGCCTTAGCACTGTGCTGTGATGTCACTCAATACCACTGACATCACTAGGTGTAAACAACATCTCTCCTTTGCTGTGTATGTGACTATGGAGCTGTTTGGTGATGTTGTCTATTATGGCCTTCATAGAAGCAACAGGAGATTGTTGCATCCATCTAGAACCCTCAGAACTACAGTGCTATGATGTCACTCACTTCCACAGGCCTTGCAGAGTGTAAACAACAACAACCCAGCTTTGTTGTGTATGTAACCATAGGGATTTGTGATGTCACCTAGAACCTTCACAGCAGCGACAGCTTTATGAGGAGCATCAGCACTGCTCTGCCTGAGCAGAACCATCACCGCCATAGGTTGTCAAATAACCCGGATTTAACCCACACAGGTAAGTCCAATGGGGTGCAGGCATGTCCTCTATGCTTACAGCTTCCCGTGGGTGTTGGTTTGATACCGTTTGGGGACAGCCAAGGAGGCATCTGCAGGCAACAAAGGTAGGTGTGTGCTTGTGTGTGTGTTTCCTATGCAGATCCTAAGCCCAGTGTCACATGCAAGTAGGAGGAGTAAGAAGGGTTCCTGGCAAATCCGGGTTATGGATTGCATTTAAAAAGGCCCCGTGGGAGTGCAATGGGCCCCTGTCTTGCTGCTTAGCAATAATGGTATGGGTTTAGGTTCTGCTGTGTGTACTGGTGGTTGACTGCCCCCCAGCCCAGAGTGTGCATGGAAAATTGTCTGGCAGCCTCCCTGACAGCAAGCAGTGATAGTGCCCATGAAGGGGACCTTGTTGGGCCCGCCCCTTTCACGGTTATCGCTTCTCGGCCTTTTGGCTAAGATCAAGTGTAGTATCTGTTCTTATCAGTTTAATATCTGATACGTCCCCTATCTGGGGACCATATATTAAATGGATTTTTGAGAACGGGGGCCGATTTCGAAGCTTGCTTCCGTCGCCCTATGCATTGACCCGATATGGCAGTATCTTCGGGTACAGTGCACCACCCCCTTACAGGGTTAAAAAGAAAGATTCCTACTTTCATTGCTACCTGCTTGCTGGCTAGCCAGCTAGCCAGCCCTGTGGGCCTTGCTGCTGCAGCCAAAAAACAAAAGGTGGTGCTGCTGCTGCTGCTTCTGCTGCTTCTGCTTGTGTCTGGCCGCTGTTGGAGCGTCCAGGCACAGGACTTCTGCTGCTGCTGACTAAATGGCCTCCTTAATTGGATCATTTGAGTAGCCAGCACACCTGTGCAGGTAGGGCATGACATGATAGGCAGCTGCCTTGATAGCGGGTGGGTGCTGAATGTTCCTAATTGACAAAATAAGATTAATGCTTATGAAGAAATATAAAATCTCATCCCTTCCCCAATATCGCGCCACACCCCTACCCCTTAATTCCCTGGTTGAACTTGATGGACATATGTCTTTTTTCGACCGTACTAACTATGTAACTATGTAACATAACATGGGGGGGGGGGGGGGGGGGTCTCCTGGCTGTTCACACAGGTGTGTCATTGCTGTACATTGACCATGCATTGCTTCTGTGGTATTGCAAAGGCAAAGACAAATGCTTCCAGCCATCCATTGCACTAATGGATTGGTCATCAGCTGGCTGTCTATGTCCCGCATCAATATAGACCAAAGTACAGAGGGTTAGGCTATGCTATTGTGCACCTACCTGATGCATCAGAAGGTGCGAGGCCCTTGCTAAATTCTGTGCACAGACTTTGAGATCTATACTTTAGACTGTATCTAAACCTGCTCCAACATGGACTGACATTCTGGCCTACTTTCAGCCGATGCGACTTGTCTGTCGCTGAACAGTCGCTTTTTATGTATTCAGCACCTATGTATAATGTTGTAAAAATGCTCTAGAAGCTAAAGTCGCAGAAATGTCACACATATTTGGCCTGCAACTTTCTGTGCGACAAATTCAGACAGGAAAAATCAGTATAAATCCTTAGAAAATTATCCCCCAGTGTCTCCATCTGCTGGCGGTATTGAATAAGCATTGCTGCACTGATGGGGTATGCATTAGACGAAAAAAAAGAAGAAAAAGAAGAATAATACGCCCAGAAAAGAGGCGAAAAGGAGAAAAACGTAAAAAAACTTGAAAAAAAAGTAAGAGGAAGAGAAGGGAAAAAAAGGTGGAAATGGGTTTAAAAGTGATTTCGGCGGAGAAATATATATATATATATATATATATATATATATATATATATATACGCGCACACACACACATATATATAAACGTATTCTCCGTTGAGATATTGCAGCCGCTGCTGTGTCCAGGCCCAGGAGCCTTAGCACTGTGCTGTGATGTCACTCAATACCACTGACATCACTAGGTGTAAACAACATCTCTCCTTTGCTGTGTATGTGACTATGGAGCTGTTTGGTGATGTCGTCTATTATGGCCTTCATAGAAGCAACAGGAGATTGTTGCATCCATCTAGAACCCTCAGAACTACAGTGCTATGATGTCACTCACTTCCACAGGCCTTGCAGAGTGTAAACAACAACAACCCAGCTTTGTTGTGTATGTAACCATAGGGATTTGTGATGTCACCTAGAACCTTCACAGCAGCGACAGCTTTATGAGGAGCATCAGCACTGCTCTGCCTGAGCAGAACCATCACCGCCATAGGTTGTCAAATAACCCGGATTTAACCCACACAGGTAAGTCCAATGGGGTGCAGGCATGTCCTCTATGCTTACAGCTTCCCGTGGGTGTTGGTTTGATACCGTTTGGGGACAGCCAAGGAGGCATCTGCAGGCAACAAAGGTAGGTGTGTGCTTGTGTGTGTGTTTCCTATGCAGATCCTAAGCCCAGTGTCACATGCAAGTAGGAGGAGTAAGAAGGGTTCCTGGCAAATCCGGGTTATGGATTGCATTTAAAAAGGCCCCGTGGGAGTGCAATGGGCCCCTGTCTTGCTGCTTAGCAATAATGGTATGGGTTTAGGTTCTGCTGTGTGTACTGGTGGTTGACTGCCCCCCAGCCCAGAGTGTGCATGGAAAATTGTCTGGCAGCCTCCCTGACAGCAAGCAGTGATAGTGCCCATGAAGGGGACCTTGTTGGGCCCGCCCCTTTCACGGTTATCGCTTCTCGGCCTTTTGGCTAAGATCAAGTGTATTAATACAGGAGATCTGGTCAGAAGGTACTCGGGTACCCCTCTCCTCGGCCTTGTGGGATCGCCCAGGTTTATTGCCTGGGCTTCACCCACTTGTTGCTATTGGGGAGAGGGCCTAGTCCCAGGGTAACGAGTAGCGATCGCCTCTCAAGACCTTCGGGTGGAGAGAGGTTAGAACCATGGATGATGATCCGGATCCAGGTTCTGTGCCGGCATACGCAAGGATCAAAAACACCGTGAGAGTCATTCTCACGGATGATACCAAAAGGGCGGACGATTTGAAATTCGTAGTAGAGGACGTGCTCGGAGGAGTTTTCGGAATACAGAAGGGCGAGATATTGGCAATCCAGGACTACCCGAAGCGTAAAATTTTTGATGTGACGTTCACACAAAATGGCATCCACAGAGATTTTGTTACCAGAGCTGCTGCGAGTAAAGACAAAAAGCTTCAGGGTGTCCGGATTATTGAGCACGTTCTAGACGATATTAAGCTGGTGGTAGTAAAGATGTATTCCCCTTTCGCCAACCTACACGATGTTGAGTTGTTTTTACAAGTCTATTTTAGTAAGGTTGAGTGCAGAGGAAAAATCATGAACAGCTGTGGCATCTGGACATCTAAGTGGAGATTTCAGGTTACATGCAAAAAAGATGACAGATTGCCAGGGGGAATACAACTACCACCAGCTCGTTTTAAAATAAATAATATGTGTGGCGACCTCTTTTATGCGGGGATGCCAAGCTACTGCAGGAAGTGTCACAGATATGGACACACAAAAGAAAACTGTGAAAGTACATGCAAAAAATGTGGTAGCACACAGCACGAGACAGAAAAATGCACAAGAGGAGGGAGGTGCAATTTCTGTCAACAATTCGGTCACCTTTTCTCCTCTTGTCCCCACAGACATAGGACGGAGCAGCAGTGGCAACCCTGGAGGCAGCAAGGACAGCAACCGGGACACCAGCCGAGGCAAGCAGAGCCAGTGATTACCCCCCCACAAGAGGTAAGCAGTGAGATGGAGAAGGAGAAAGACCCCCCTCAGGCAAAAGGAGGGGACCCTAAAGAGCAGAGGATGGCCAAAAAACGTGCAAGTGGTGGAAAAACTGGCCCCCAGGAGCATGCTGGGTTAAGAGAGGAGCGGACGGCGGCCGAATCCGCTCCTCAGCAACCTCTGGCTCAGGGTCCCCCTGAGAGCGATGATCCGGGTGGAGAGGTGAAGGTTAAAAGGCGGAGGGGCTCCAGAAGACTCTATTCGGAGGCGGTCCAGGGGGAGCCGATGGAAGTACCTGCGGATGCAGGGAACCCAAGTGACGTTCCTCCACAGGTCCCCATAGGGGATACCCCCCCTCCTCCCTGCCAGGAGGAGGTTTCAGGGGTGACCGTCTCTGAGGTACCAGAGACGGAACTAAGTGAACACCCGACCCCTATGGAGGGGCAAGAGGTGGAAGAACCCAATGAGTCTGGAGCCCTGATTGCCAGGATGCCCGAGAACAACTATGCCTCAATCATGATGGAGGAGGGGGGTCGGCTGAGTGATGGTGCCTCCTCTCCTGCTTCCTCTATGCGTACAGTTGAGTCAGATTTTGGGGGGTATGAGGCTTCGGAGGGGGAATCAGAGGTGTAAGACGTTTTCTTGTACATTCCCATGGCTGAGTTGTCCGGTCTGTCCTTGAACGTGAGAAGTGTGAGCGCCAGAGTAAGAAGGGTTGCCCTATTTAATTACTTGTCGGTTTTTGCTGCTTCCGTCCTTTTCCTGCAGGAATGTGGCATCCCGCACAGATTAAATTATAAAGAATATGAAGATGATTGGGTGCACGGTCCATCAGTCTGGTCTGGATCAAATGAGTCCAGATCAGCAGGGGTCGCCATACTTTTTAAAGGGAACGTTTTAATTGAGAGTTTTAACGAAATTTTACCAGGCAGAATTTTATTGGTCAACGCTTTTATTAATGGTATTAAATGGCAGTTTTTAAATTTTTATGGTTCTCCTGATAAGAATGAAAGAATAAAAATGTTGGAGATTTTACCCCTTTTTATTAACAATTCTAGTCCCAGTGGCGTTGCTAGGGTTGGTGTCACCCGGTGCGGTAGAAAATGGTGTCACCCCCATACCTCCCCCCTCCCCCCAGTAAGTTTTTAGCCTGTTGTGACAGACACCACTGTTGTAGCGCATTGTGAGAAATTCCAGTATAATAATCAGATATACCAGTTGCCACAGAATAGGAAAGTGTTAAAGAAGTTTTCACCATTGAAATATACAGCTCCCAGAATTACTTAAAGGGGTATTCCACTGGAAAACATTTACTTTTATATCAACTGGTGCCAGAAAGTTAAGCAGATTTTTTAATTACTTCTATTTAAAAGCTTAATACTTACAGTACTTATAAGCTGGTGTATGCTCCACAGGAAGTTGTGTAGTTCTTTCCAGTCTGACCACAGTGCTATTTGCTGACACCTCTGTCCATGTCAGGAACTGTCCAGAGCAGGATAGGTTTGCTATGGGGATTTGCTCCTACTATGGACAGTTCTTGACATGGACAGAGGTGTCAGCACAGAGCACTGTGGTCAGACAGAAAATAAATTAAAAAAGAAAATAACTTCCTGTGAATCGCTTATACAGCAGCTAATAAGTACTGGAAGGATTAAGATTTTTAAATAGAAGTAATTTACAAATCTGTTTAACTTTGTAGCACCAGCTGATTAAAACATTTTTTTTCCAGTAGATTACCCCTTTGAGCAGTGGTGAGGTTATGCTGGGAGTTGTAGTTTCACTGACCTAACTGTAGAACGGACAAGTGACTACAGGACACAGAGAGGAGAATGTACAATGATATCAGTGACTACCGGTGACGTCTTCTCTATAGTCTTTCCTTATCTAATTCAGATGGTACATACCGCCAGGACTTGTTCCAGCTAAAATTTCTCTCTGCAGAATGTGACGCCCAGACGTCTCCTCACTATGTCAGCGCATTCTCATCCTCTATATGAAAACAATTATTATTATAAACCTGCCAGACACTGTATCCTCTAAATATAATACTACTATACACTATACTCTTTGATTATAAACCTTCCATACACCATACCCACTGAATATAAAGCTACCACACACTGTACATTCTGAATATTATACCAACACATACTGTACACTCTGAATATAAATCTGCCACATACTGTACCCCTGAATATAATACTATCACATACTGTACCCCTGAATATAATACTATCACATACTGTACCCTCTGAATATAAATCTGCCACATACTGTACCCCTGAATATAATACTATCACATACTGTACCCTCTGAATATAAATCTGCCACATACTGTACCCCTGAATATAATACTATCACATACTGTACACTCTGAATATAAATCTGCCACATACTGTACCCCTGCATATAATACCGCCATACACTGTACCATCTGAATATAATACTACCACACACTGTACATTCTGAATATAATACCAACACATACTGTACCCTCTGAATATAAATCTGCCACATACTGTACCCCTGAATATAATACCGCCACACACTATACCCTCTGAATATAATACTACCACAAACTGCGCCCTCTGAATATAATACTACCACAAACTGCGCCCTCTGAAAATAAATCTGCCACATACTGTACCCTCTGTATATAAATCTGCCACATACTGTACCCTCTGAATATAAATCTGCCACATACTGTACCCCTGAATATAAATCTGCCACATACTGTACCCTCTGAATATAATACTACCACCCACTGCACCCTCTGAATATAATACTTAGAGATGAGCAAACTACAGTAAATTCAACTCGTCACAAACTTCTCTGCTCGGCAGTTGATGACTTTTCCTGCATAAATTAGTTCAGCTTTCAGGTGCTCCCGTGGGCTGGAAAAGGTGGATATTGTCCTAGGAGACTCTTTCCTAGGAATGTATCCACCTTTTTCAGCCCACCGGAGCACCTGAAGGCTGAACTAATTTACGCAGGATAAGTCATCAACTGCCGAGCCGAGAAGTTCGTGACGAATCGAATTTACTGTAAGTTCGCTCATCTCTAATAATACTACCACAAACTGCGCCCTCTGAATATAATACTACCACAAACTGCGCCCTCTGAATATAACGTTGCCATACAGTGCACCCTCTGAATATAATACTACCACCCACTGCGCCCTCTGAATATAACGTTGCCATACAGTGCACCGTCTGAATATAATACCACAACCAAAGTAACACCCCTCAACATCCGTTAGCTGATGCTATTACCACGGGAGGGGGGTATTGGTGGTGTTGCTAGTGGATGATGGGGGTGCTACTACTGGGGAGGTGTTGCTGGAGGATGATGAGGGTGCTACTGGCCATCCCCCCTGGCAGTATCACCCCCATCATCCATCGGCAGGATCATCCTCCTGGCAGGAGCACCTCCATCATCCACCATCAGGATATGTTGATGGAGGTGCTGCTGGGGGGGGGGGGGGGTTGCTGGTGGATGATGAGGGTGCTACTGCCAGGGGGGGAGCATTAGGTAGGCAGCAGTGCCCCCACATTAGGTAGGTCGCAGTTTCCCCACATTAGGTAGCAATTTCCCCACATTAGGTAGCACAGATTCCCCACATTAGGTAGCAATTTCCCCACATTAGCTAGCACAGATTCCCCACATAAGGTAGTATAGACTCCCCACATTTGGTAGCACAGATTCCCCACATTAGGTAGCATAGACTCCCCACATTTGGTAGCACAGATTCCCCACATTAGGTAGCAATTTCCCCACATTAGCTAGCACAGATTCCCCACATAAGGTAGCATAGACTCCCCACATTTGGTAGCACAGATTCCCCACATTAGGTAGCATAGACTCCCCACATTTGGTAGCACAGATTCCCCACATTAGGTAGCATAGACTCCCCACATTTGGTAGTAGTTTCCCCACATTAGGCCGCAGGTCCCCTTGCAGGTTCCCCACAATGGGTCAGAGTTTCCCCACAATAGATCGCTGGTTATACCCCCTCCCCCCCCCCCCCCCCCCCCACACACACACACACACACACAAAAAAAAAAAACACATACAACACAGAGAGACAAACACACACACACACAGTCAGAGAGACACACACACACACAGAGTCACACAGTCACACACACACAGAGTCGCACAAACACACACACACAGAGTCGCACAAACACACACACACAGAGTCGCACAAACACACACACACAGAGTCACACACACACACTCAGAGAGTCACACAAACACACACAGTCACACAAACACACACAGTCACACACAAGCATAGATAGAGACAGAGAGACAGACATAAAAACTCACCCATCCAGCGCAGCGCTCCTTCTCACCGGGCGCCGTGCGAGTGACGTAACTCCTGCGTCCTCCCGTGCGGCCATGCGGTGTGACGTCAGGCCGGCGCAGACGTGGGAGCGGAGGACGGGCACAGTACTGGTGAAGGTGAGGGGGGGTGTGATGACGGTCGGGCGCACAGTGAAGGTGAAAGAGGGGGTTTGCTGACGGACGGGCGCACCGCACACACAGCGGGGGGGGGGGGGGGGTGCTGACGGATGCGAGGCCGGTCGGGCACAGATGAGGGGGGTGTCTGTGTAGCTGGGGAGGGGAGGGGTGCTGCGGAGCGTCTTGGTGTCACCCCATTGGGTTGGTGTCACCCGGTGCGGGCCGCACCCCCCGCACCCGGGTCGCAACGCCACTGTCTAGTCCTCTTGTTTTATCAGGTGATTTTAATTGTATTTTAAGGGGAGAACGCCGTTTTTCGAACGCAGTGAGTAGGAACTATGATAAGACGTCTTTTATGTTAAAAAACTTGATTTTAGATTTTAATCTCACTGATGTTTTTAAAAAATGTAATTTTAACGTACCAGAGGAAGACGGTGTTACCTGGAGCAATGCAAGCTGTAGCTCCAGGATAGATTTTATTTTTTGTTCTTATCAAGTACTGCCTTTTAACTGTGATCTTTTTACCAATGTTTTTTCTGACCATAAATTATTGTATTTTAAAGTTAAAAGTGATTTTAAAAAGAGAACTGGTAGGAATGCCTGGAAGTTAAACGTGTCCCTTTTAGAAGATCCGCAGGTTTTATCAGATTTTATCACCTTTTACAAGGAATGCAGACGAGTAAAAGACCCCAACACTCCCACCAGTATCTGGTGGGAAAAAATGAAACTAAAAATAAAAGAATTTTTTATCCGTGTTGGGGTTAGGAAAGCTAAAGAAAAACGTGAATTTTATAATATCCTAAATACTCGTCTGCAAACCCTGTACAAATTCAGAGCACATGGGATGGAGGTGGAGAAGGAGGTACATGATCTTAAAAAAGAAATAACTAAGTGCCTGGAGCAGAAAGGAAAAGAAATTATCTTTAGGTCTCGAATACAGCATCTTGAGGAAAACGAGACCTGCTCCAGGTATTTTTTTAAGAAAATACATGAAAATAGAAGGTTAATAGAAAACATTGAAGGAGTGAATGATGTACAGGGTATTTTAAAAAAGGTGCAAGAGTTTTATGCGGATCTTTTTAATGTAAAACACATTGATGAATGTTTTATGAATGACTCGTTAAAGGAGATCACCAATTTTTTAGATCCTGTCTCACAGTCTTTTTTATTGCAGAATATTTCAGAGCAGGAGATTTTAGAGACCGTCAAGAGTTTTAAAACAGGTAAAGTGCCTGGGCCGGATGGTATACCCATTGAATTTTATGTTACTTTTTATGGTATTTTAAAAGAAGATTTGTTCTCCCTTTTTACGGAAGTCTTTAAGTCTAAAATCCTCCAGGCTCATGGAAGAAGGGTGATGTCTCCCTGCTATTCAAAAAGGGAGACCGGTCGGAACTCAAAAACTGGAGACCAATCACCCTTCTGAACTGCGACTATAAAATAATGGCGAAACTGTGTGCTAACCGCTTAAAGAACGTAATCCATAAAATAATTCATACAAACCAAGTCTGTGGGGTGCCTGGGAGGAGTTTATGGGAGAACCTAAACCTTTTAAAGGATGTAATTAGCGACACCAAATTAAGAAAAGGAAAGATGGCGGTTTTATCCATAGATTTTGAAAAAGCTTTCGACAGGGTGTCACATTTTTATCTTTTTAAGGTTTTAGAGAAAATGGGTATACCTGATGGCTTTTTATTGTCTCTTAGAGCTTTTTATGATAACTGTACTAGTAAAATTTTAGTAAATGGTTTTAAGACACAGGGCGTGATTTTAAATTCCGGAGTGAAGCAGGGGTGTCCCTTGTCCCCACTACCTCTTCATTTGCGCAATAGAGCCTCTTTTATGTACAATACGAAAGGATAAGCAGATCCATGGAGTCCCCCTGCCAGGAGGAGGGGGACTAGAGGCCGAAGGTAGTGGGGTACATGGACAATGTTGCAGTGTTTTGCAGGGACACCCCATCGCTTCAGAAGACGCTAAAACAGATTCAATATTTTAATTGTGCCTCCGGTTTTAAAGTCAATTTTAACAAAAGTAACATTTTAAACATAGGCGGAATGCCTTTGTATGATGTGCCCGTCCCTGTGTCTGAGTCGGTGCAGATTTTAGGTGTCTCCTTTGACGAGTCTAATAATGGTTTTAATAGCTGGGACTTGTGGCTCAAAAAATAAATAAGAAAATATGTATGTGGAACATGCGAGAACTTACAATGGAAGGGAAGGTTTTAATTACAAAAATGGTGCTTTTACCTATTTTATTGTATTTAAGTCTGGTTTTCCCACCCCCCGAAATGGTTCTAAAGAAAATAACAAAAGCTTGTTTTACTTTCTTTTGGAGTTCTAAGAGCGAAAAATTAAAGAGACAAATTGTGATAAAACCGAACTCCAGGGGCGGTAAGGATTTTCCAGGATTTTAAAGCTTTCCTTTTAATAAAGGTTTTTAGCATGTGTTTTACTACTGTTTTTAAAGATAGCTACTGGTCTTATTTTGTTCGTTTTAATACTGGTTATTTTATGCGGAGGAACGGCTGGTTTTCTACAGTTTTAAGTTGCCCTTATTCTTTGAATTTACCCCCCTCAATACATGATTTTAGGAAAAATTTTAAACTTATATAATTTTAAAGGTAAAAAGTGTTCAGGATCTGTGCAATAGCAAAAAACTACTAAAGGAAATAAAAGAAACCAGTACCGTGACTCCCATCAAAAATTTTAACGAACAGAAGTGTATACAGATTTGGAAGATGTTGAGTATTAATTATCTTTTTAATTCACAGAAGGACCTGGCCTGGAGCTGCGCACACGAGTGTCTTCCATGCCGGGCATTCCAGCACCGAAGAGGATTATCCAACTCTGCAACCTGCCCGAGGGAGGGATGCCGACAAGAGGAGACCGTGCACCATCTAATATGGACTTGTTTTTACTCGCAGAAAATATGGACAAAGATACTCCCTCTGGTAAAAAGGATAACTGGACTAAAAGACTTAAATATTGCAGTGGTTTTTTTATGGTTGCCTGGAATGCCCAACACGGACTCAAGAGACTATTGCATGGAAGATCATAAACTGTGTGAAGGCAGCTCTGTGGAAGGCCAGGAATATTTTATTGTTCAAGCATGAGGTTTTATCTGTGAAGGACATTTTATCTATCTGTTTTTATGAAATGTACCAGTACTATCTTTTAGACAAGAAGAGATTTTCCGCTTTTATCTAGAAAATGGTTTTTAAAAGAATGGAATTCTATCTTGTAAAGCCACCAAGTGCCCATTTTATGTTTTAATATGTTGTAAATATGTTATTTATATGTAACTGTATTTATTGACATATTTGCACAACTTTGTTACATTATTAATTTTTAATAAAGTTGCCCCCGTAAGGGTAGTCAAGTTAAAAAAAAAAAAAAATCTGTTCTTATCAGTTTAATATCTGATACGTTCCCCTATCTGGGGACCATATATTAAATGGATTTTTGAGAACGGGGGCCGATTTCGAAGCTTGCTTCCGTCGCCCTATGCATTGACCCGATATGGCAGTATCTTCGGGTACAGTGCACCACCCCCTTACAGGGTTAAAAAGAAAGATTCCTACTTTCATTGCTACCTGCTTGCTGGCTAGCCAGCTAGCCAGCCCTGTGGGCCTTGCTGCTGCAGCCAAAAAACAAAAGGTGGTGCTGCTGCTGCTGCTTCTGCTGCTTCTGCTTGTGTCTGGCCGCTGTTGGAGTGTCCAGGCACAGGACTTCTGCTGCTGCTGACTAAATGGCCTCCTTAATTGGATCATTTGAGTAGCCAGCACACCTGTGCAGGTAGGCATGACATGATAGGCAGCTGCCTTGATAGCGGGTGGGTGCTGAATGTTCCTAATTGACAAAATAAGATTAATGCTTATGAAGAAATATAAAATCTCATCCCTTCCCCAATATCGCGCCACACCCCCTACCCCTTAATTCCCTGGTTGAACTTGATGGACATATGTCTTTTTTCGACCGTACTAACTATGTAACTATGTAACATAACATGGGGGGGGGGGGGGGGGGTCTCCTGGCTGTTCACACAGGTGTGTCATTGCTGTACATTGACCATGCATTGCTTCTGTGGTATTGCAAAGGCAAAGACAAATGCTTCCAGCCATCCATTGCACTAATGGATTGGTCATCAGCTGGCTGTCTATGTCCCGCATCAATATAGACCAAAGTACAGAGGGTTAGGCTATGCTATTGTGCACCTACCTGATGCATCAGAAGGTGCGAGGCCCTTGCTAAATTCTGTGCACAGACTTTGAGATCTATACTTTAGACTGTATCTAAACCTGCTCCAACATGGACTGACATTCTGGCCTACTTTCAGCCGATGCGACTTGTCTGTCGCTGAACAGTCGCTTTTTATGTATTCAGCACCTATGTATAATGTTGTAAAAATGCTCTAGAAGCTAAAGTCGCAGAAATGTCACACATATTTGGCCTGCAACTTTCTGTGCGACAAATTCAGACAGGAAAAATCAGTATAAATCCTTAGAAAATTATCCCCCAGTGTCTCCATCTGCTGGCGGTATTGAATAAGCATTGCTGCACTGATGGGGTATGCATTAGACGAAAAAAAAAGAAGAAAAAGAAGAATAATACGCCCAGAAAAGAGGCGAAAAGGAGAAAAAACGTAAAAAAACGTGAAAAAAAAGTAAGAGGAAGAGAAGGGAAAAAAAGGTGGAAATGGGTTTAAAAGTGATTTCGGCGGAGAAAATATATATATATATATATATATATATATATATATATATATATACGCGCACACACACACATATTATATAAACGTATTCTCCGTTGAGATATTGCAGCCGCTGCTGTGTCCAGGCCCAGGAGCCTTAGCACTGTGCTGTGATGTCACTCAATACCACTGACATCACTAGGTGTAAACAACATCTCTCCTTTGCTGTGTATGTGACTATGGAGCTGTTTGGTGATGTCGTCTATTATGGCCTTCATAGAAGCAACAGGAGATTGTTGCATCCATCTAGAACCTCTCAGAACTACAGTGCTATGATGTCACTCACTTCCACAGGCCTTGCAGAGTGTAAACAACAACAACCCAGCTTTGTTGTGTATGTAACCATAGGGATTTGTGATGTCACCTAGAACCTTCACAGCAGCGACAGCTTTATGAGGAGCATCAGCACTGCTCTGCCTGAGCAGAACCATCACCGCCATAGGTTGTCAAATAACCGGATTTAACCCACACAGGTAAGTCCAATGGGGTGCAGGCATGTCTCTATGCTTACAGCTTCCCGTGGGTGTTGGTTTGATACCGTTTGGGGACAGCCAAGGAGGCATCTGCAGGCAACAAAGGTAGGTGTGTGCTTGTGTGTGTGTTTCCTATGCAGATCCTAAGCCCAGTGTCACATGCAAGTAGGAGGAGTAAGAAGGGTTCCTGGCAAATCCGGGTTATGGATTGCATTTAAAAAGGCCCCGTGGGAGTGCAATGGGCCCCTGTCTTGCTGCTTAGCAATAATGGTATGGGTTTAGGTTCTGCTGTGTGTACTGGTGGTTGACTGCCCCCCAGCCCAGAGTGTGCATGAGAAATTGTCTGGCAGCCTCCCTGACAGCAAGCAGTGATAGTGCCCATGAAGGGGACCTTGTTGGGCCCGCCCCTTTCACGGTTATCGCTTCTCGGCCTTTTGGCTAAGATCAAGTGTAGTATCTGTTCTTATCAGTTTAATATCTGATACGTCCCCTATCTGGGGACCATATATTAAATGGATTTTTGAGAACGGGGGCCGATTTCGAAGCTTGCTTCCGTCCGCCCTATGCATTGACCCGATATGGCAGTATCTTCGGGTACAGTGCACCACCCCCTTACAGGGTTAAAAAGAAAGATTCCTACTTTCATTGCTACCTGCTTGCTGGCTAGCCAGCTAGCCAGCCCTGTGGCCTTGCTGCTGCAGCCAAAAAACAAAAGGTTGGTGCTGCTGCTGCTGCTTCTGCTGCTTCTGCTTGTGTCTGGCCGCTGTTGGAGCGTCCAGGCACAGGACTTCTGCTGCTGCTGACTAAATGGCCTCCTTAATTGGATCATTTGAGTAGCCAGCACACCTGTGCAGGTAGGGCATGACATGATAGGCAGCTGCCTTGATAGCGGGTGGGTGCTGAATGTTCCTAATTGACAAAATAAGATTAATGCTTATGAAGAAATATAAAATCTCATCCCTTCCCCAATATCGCGCCACACCCCTACCCCTTAATTCCCTGGTTGAACTTGATGGACATATGTCTTTTTTCGACCGTACTAACTATGTAACTATGTAACATAACATGGGGGGGGGGGGGGGTCTCCTGGCTGTTCACACAGGTGTGTCATTGCTGTACATTGACCATGCATTGCTTCTGTGGTATTGCAAAGGCAAAGACAAATGCTTCCAGCCATCCATTGCACTAATGATTGGTCATCAGCTGGCTGTCTATGTCCCGCATCAATATAGACCAAAGTACAGAGGGTTAGGCTATGCTATTGTGCACCTACCTGATGCATCAGAAGGTGCGAGGGCCCTTGCTAAATTCTGTGCACAGACTTTGAGATCTATACTTTAGACTGTATCTAAACCTGCTCCAACATGGACTGACATTCTGGCCTACTTTCAGCCGATGCGACTTGTCTGTCGCTGAACAGTCGCTTTTTATGTATTCAGCACCTATGTATAATGTTGTAAAAATGCTCTAGAAGCTAAAGTCGCAGAAATGTCACACATATTTGGCCTGCAACTTTCTGTGCGACAAATTCAGACAGGAAAAATCAGTATAAATCCTTAGAAAATTATCCCCCAGTGTCTCCATCTGCTGGCGGTATTGAATAAGCATTGCTGCACTGATGGGGTATGCATTAGACGAAAAAAAAGAAGAAAAAGAAGAATAATACGCCCCAGAAAAGAGGCGAAAAGGAGAAAAACGTAAAAAAACGTGAAAAAAAAGTAAGAGGAAGAGAAGGGAAAAAAAGGTGGAAATGGGTTTAAAAGTGATTTCGGCGGAGAAAAAAAAAAAATATATATATATATATATATATATATATATATATATATATATATATACGCGCACACACACACATATATATAAACGTATTCTCCGTTGAGATATTGCAGCCGCTGCTGTGTCCAGGCCCAGGAGCCTTAGCACTGTGCTGTGATGTCACTCAATACCACTGACATCACTAGGTGTAAACAACATCTCTCCTTTGCTGTGTATGTGACTATGGAGCTGTTTGGTGATGTCGTCTATTATGGCCTTCATAGAAGCAACAGGAGATTGTTGCATCCATCTAGAACCCTCAGAACTACAGTGCTATGATGTCACTCACTTCCACAGGCCTTGCAGAGTGTAAACAACAACAACCCAGCTTTGTTGTGTATGTAACCATAGGGATTTGTGATGTCACCTAGAACCTTCACAGCAGCGACAGCTTTATGAGGAGCATCAGCACTGCTCTGCCTGAGCAGAACCATCACCGCCATAGGTTGTCAAATAACCCGGATTTAACCCACACAGGTAAGTCCAATGGGGTGCAGGCATGTCATCTATGCTTACAGCTTCCCGTGGGTGTTGGTTTGATACCGTTTGGGGACAGCCAAGGAGGCATCTGCAGGCAACAAAGGTAGGTGTGTGCTTGTGTGTGTGTTTCCTATGCAGATCCTAAGCCCAGTGTCACATGCAAGTAGGAGGAGTAAGAAGGGTTCCTGGCAAATCCGGGTTATGGATTGCATTTAAAAAGGCCCCGTGGGAGTGCAATGGGCCCCTGTCTTGCTGCTTAGCAATAATGGTATGGGTTTAGGTTCTGCTGTGTGTACTGGTGGTTGACTGCCCCCCAGCCCAGAGTGTGCATGGAAAATTGTCTGGCAGCCTCCCTGACAGCAAGCAGTGATAGTGCCCATGAAGGGGACCTTGTTGGGCCCGCCCCTTTCACGGTTATCGCTTCTCGGCCTTTTGGCTAAGATCAAGTGTAGTATCTGTTCTTATCAGTTTAATATCTGATACGTCCCCTATCTGGGGACCATATATTAAATGGATTTTTGAGAACGGGGGCCGATTTCGAAGCTTGCTTCCGTCGCCCTATGCATTGACCCGATATGGCAGTATCTTCGGGTACAGTGCACCACCCCCTTACAGGGTTAAAAAGAAAGATTCCTACTTTCATTGCTACCTGCTTGCTGGCTAGCCAGCTAGCCAGCCCTGTGGGCCTTGCTGCTGCAGCCAAAAAACAAAAGGTGGTGCTGCTGCTGCTGCTTCTGCTGCTTCTGCTTGTGTCTGGCCGCTGTTGGAGCGTCCAGGCACAGGACTTCTGCTGCTGCTGACTAAATGGCCTCCTTAATTGGATCATTTGAGTAGCCAGCACACCTGTGCAGGTAGGGCATGACATGATAGGCAGCTGCCTTGATAGCGGGTGGGTGCTGAATGTTCCTAATTGACAAAATAAGATTAATGCTTATGAAGAAATATAAAATCTCATCCCTTCCCCAATATCGCGCCACACCCCTACCCCTTAATTCCCTGGTTGAACTTGATGGACATATGTCTTTTTTCGACCGTACTAACTATGTAACTATGTAACATAACATGGGGGGGGGGGGGGGGTCTCCTGGCTGTTCACACAGGTGTGTCATTGCTGTACATTGACCATGCATTGCTTCTGTGGTATTGCAAAGGCAAAGACAAATGCTTCCAGCCATCCATTGCACTAATGGATTGGTCATCAGCTGGCTGTCTATGTCCCGCATCAATATAGACCAAAGTACAGAGGGTTAGGCTATGCTATTGTGCACCTACCTGATGCATCAGAAGGTGCGAGGCCCTTGCTAAATTCTGTGCACAGACTTTGAGATCTATACTTTAGACTGTATCTAAACCTGCTCCAACATGGACTGACATTCTGGCCTACTTTCAGCCGATGTGACTTGTCTGTCGCTGAACAGTCGCTTTTTATGTATTCAGCACCTATGTATAATGTTGTAAAAATGCTCTAGAAGCTAAAGTCGCAGAAATGTCACACATATTTGGCCTGCAACTTTCTGTGCGACAAATTCAGACAGGAAAAATCAGTATAAATCCTTAGAAAATTATCCCCCAGTGTCTCCATCTGCTGGCGGTATTGAATAAGCATTGCTGCACTGATGGGGTATGCATTAGACGAAAAAAAAGAAGAAAAAGAAGAATAATACGCCCAGAAAAGAGGCGAAAAGGAGAAAAACGTAAAAAAACTTGAAAAAAAAGTAAGAGGAAGAGAAGGGAAAAAAAGGTGGAAATGGGTTTAAAAGTGATTTCGGCGGAGAAATATATATATATATATATATATATATATATATATATATATATATATATACGCGCACACACACACATATATATAAACGTATTCTCCGTTGAGATATTGCAGCCGCTGCTGTGTCCAGGCCCAGGAGCCTTAGCACTGTGCTGTGATGTCACTCAATACCACTGACATCACTAGGTGTAAACAACATCTCTCCTTTGCTGTGTATGTGACTATGGAGCTGTTTGGTGATGTCGTCTATTATGGCCTTCATAGAAGCAACAGGAGATTGTTGCATCCATCTAGAACCCTCAGAACTACAGTGCTATGATGTCACTCACTTCCACAGGCCTTGCAGAGTGTAAACAACAACAACCCAGCTTTGTTGTGTATGTAACCATAGGGATTTGTGATGTCACCTAGAACCTTCACAGCAGCGACAGCTTTATGAGGAGCATCAGCACTGCTCTGCCTGAGCAGAACCATCACCGCCATAGGTTGTCAAATAACCCGGATTTAACCCACACAGGTAAGTCCAATGGGGTGCAGGCATGTCCTCTATGCTTACAGCTTCCCGTGGGTGTTGGTTTGATACCGTTTGGGGACAGCCAAGGAGGCATCTGCAGGCAACAAAGGTAGGTGTGTGCTTGTGTGTGTGTTTCCTATGCAGATCCTAAGCCCAGTGTCACATGCAAGTAGGAGGAGTAAGAAGGGTTCCTGGCAAATCCGGGTTATGGATTGCATTTAAAAAGGCCCCGTGGGAGTGCAATGGGCCCCTGTCTTGCTGCTTAGCAATAATGGTATGGGTTTAGGTTCTGCTGTGTGTACTGGTGGTTGACTGCCCCCCAGCCCAGAGTGTGCATGGAAAATTGTCTGGCAGCCTCCCTGACAGCAAGCAGTGATAGTGCCCATGAAGGGGACCTTGTTGGGCCCGCCCCTTTCACGGTTATCGCTTCTCGGCCTTTTGGCTAAGATCAAGTGTAGTATCTGTTCTTATCAGTTTAATATCTGATACGTCCCCTATCTGGGGACCATATATTAAATGGATTTTTGAGAACGGGGGCCGATTTCGAAGCTTGCTTCCGTCGCCCTATGCATTGACCCGATATGGCAGTATCTTCGGGTACAGTGCACCACCCCCTTACAGGGTTAAAAAGAAAGATTCCTACTTTCATTGCTACCTGCTTGCTGGCTAGCCAGCTAGCCAGCCCTGTGGGCCTTGCTGCTGCAGCCAAAAAACAAAAGGTGGTGCTGCTGCTGCTTCTGCTGCTTCTGCTTGTGTCTGGCCGCTGTTGGAGCGTCCAGGCACAGGACTTCTGCTGCTGCTGACTAAATGGCCTCCTTAATTGGATCATTTGAGTAGCCAGCACACCTGTGCAGGTAGGGCATGACATGATAGGCAGCTGCCTTGATAGCGGGTGGGTGCTGAATGTTCCTAATTGACAAAATAAGATTAATGCTTATGAAGAAATATAAAATCTCATCCCTTCCCCAATATCGCGCCACACCCCTACCCCTTAATTCCCTGGTTGAACTTGATGGACATATGTCTTTTTTCGACCGTACTAACTATGTAACTATGTAACATAACATGGGGGGGGGGGGGGTCTCCTGGCTGTTCACACAGGTGTGTCATTGCTGTACATTGACCATGCATTGCTTCTGTGGTATTGCAAAGGCAAAGACAAATGCTTCCAGCCATCCATTGCACTAATGGATTGGTCATCAGCTGGCTGTCTATGTCCCGCATCAATATAGACCAAAGTACAGAGGGTTAGGCTATGCTATTGTGCACCTACCTGATGCATCAGAAGGTGCGAGGCCCTTGCTAAATTCTGTGCACAGACTTTGAGATCTATACTTTAGACTGTATCTAAACCTGCTCCAACATGGACTGACATTCTGGCCTACTTTCAGCCGATGCGACTTGTCTGTCGCTGAACAGTCGCTTTTTATGTATTCAGCACCTATGTATAATGTTGTAAAAATGCTCTAGAAGCTAAAGTCGCAGAAATGTCACACATATTTGGCCTGCAACTTTCTGTGCGACAAATTCAGACAGGAAAAATCAGTATAAATCCTTAGAAAATTATCCCCCAGTGTCTCCATCTGCTGGCGGTATTGAATAAGCATTGCTGCACTGATGGGGTATGCATTAGACGAAAAAAAAGAAGAAAAAGAAGAATAATACGCCCAGAAAAGAGGCGAAAAGGAGAAAAACGTAAAAAAACGTGAAAAAAAAGTAAGAGGAAGAGAAGGGAAAAAAAGGTGGAAATGGGTTTAGAAGTGATTTCGGCGGAGAAATATATATATATATATATATATATATATATATATATATATATATACGCGCACACACACACATATATATAAACGTATTCTCCGTTGAGATATTGCAGCCGCTGCTGTGTCCAGGCCCAGGAGCCTTAGCACTGTGCTGTGATGTCACTCAATACCACTGACATCACTAGGTGTAAACAACATCTCTCCTTTGCTGTGTATGTGACTATGGAGCTGTTTGGTGATGTCGTCTATTATGGCCTTCATAGAAGCAACAGGAGATTGTTGCATCCATCTAGAACCCTCAGAACTACAGTGCTATGATGTCACTCACTTCCACAGGCCTTGCAGAGTGTAAACAACAACAACCCAGCTTTGTTGTGTATGTAACCATAGGGATTTGTGATGTCACCTAGAACCTTCACAGCAGCGACAGCTTTATGAGGAGCATCAGCACTGCTCTGCCTGAGCAGAACCATCACCGCCATAGGTTGTCAAATAACCCGGATTTAACCCACACAGGTAAGTCCAATGGGGTGCAGGCATGTCCTCTATGCTTACAGCTTCCCGTGGGTGTTGGTTTGATACCGTTTGGGGACAGCCAAGGAGGCATCTGCAGGCAACAAAGGTAGGTGTGTGCTTGTGTGTGTGTTTCCTATGCAGATCCTAAGCCCAGTGTCACATGCAAGTAGGAGGAGTAAGAAGGGTTCCTGGCAAATCCGGGTTATGGATTGCATTTAAAAAGGCCCCGTGGGAGTGCAATGGGCCCCTGTCTTGCTGCTTAGCAATAATGGTATGGGTTTAGGTTCTGCTGTGTGTACTGGTGGTTGACTGCCCCCCAGCCCAGAGTGTGCATGGAAAATTGTCTGGCAGCCTCCCTGACAGCAAGCAGTGATAGTGCCCATGAAGGGGACCTTGTTGGGCCCGCCCCTTTCACGGTTATCGCTTCTCGGCCTTTTGGCTAAGATCAAGTGTAGTATCTGTTCTTATCAGTTTAATATCTGATACGTCCCCTATCTGGGGACCATATATTAAATGGATTTTTGAGAACGGGGGCCGATTTCGAAGCTTGCTTCCGTCGCCCTATGCATTGACCCGATATGGCAGTATCTTCGGGTACAGTGCACCACCCCCTTACAGGGTTAAAAAGAAAGATTCCTACTTTCATTGCTACCTGCTTGCTGGCTAGCCAGCTAGCCAGCCCTGTGGGCCTTGCTGCTGCAGCCAAAAAACAAAAGGTGGTGCTGCTGCTGCTGCTTCTGCTGCTTCTGCTTGTGTCTGGCCGCTGTTGGAGCGTCCAGGCACAGGACTTCTGCTGCTGCTGACTAAATGGCCTCCTTAATTGGATCATTTGAGTAGCCAGCACACCTGTGCAGGTAGGGCATGACATGATAGGCAGCTGCCTTGATAGCGGGTGGGTGCTGAATGTTCCTAATTGACAAAATAAGATTAATGCTTATGAAGAAATATAAAATCTCATCCCTTCCCCAATATCGCGCCACACCCCTACCCCTTAATTCCCTGGTTGAACTTGATGGACATATGTCTTTTTTCGACCGTACTAACTATGTAACTATGTAACATAACATGGGGGGGGGGGGGGGTCTCCTGGCTGTTCACACAGGTGTGTCATTGCTGTACATTGACCATGCATTGCTTCTGTGGTATTGCAAAGGCAAAGACAAATGCTTCCAGCCATCCATTGCACTAATGGATTGGTCATCAGCTGGCTGTCTATGTCCCGCATCAATATAGACCAAAGTACAGAGGGTTAGGCTATGCTATTGTGCACCTACCTGATGCATCAGAAGGTGCGAGGCCCTTGCTAAATTCTGTGCACAGACTTTGAGATCTATACTTTAGACTGTATCTAAACCTGCTCCAACATGGACTGACATTCTGGCCTACTTTCAGCCGATGCGACTTGTCTGTCGCTGAACAGTCGCTTTTTATGTATTCAGCACCTATGTATAATGTTGTAAAAATGCTCTAGAAGCTAAAGTCGCAGAAATGTCACACATATTTGGCCTGCAACTTTCTGTGCGACAAATTCAGACAGGAAAAATCAGTATAAATCCTTAGAAAATTATCCCCCAGTGTCTCCATCTGCTGGCGGTATTGAATAAGCATTGCTGCACTGATGGGGTATGCATTAGACGAAAAAAAAGAAGAAAAAGAAGAATAATACGCCCAGAAAAGAGGCGAAAAGGAGAAAAACGTAAAAAAACGTGAAAAAAAAGTAAGAGGAAGAGAAGGGAAAAAAAGGTGGAAATGGGTTTAAAAGTGATTTCGGCGGAGAAATATATATATATATATATATATATATATATATATATATATATATATATATATATACGCGCACACACACACATATATATAAACGTATTCTCCGTTGAGATATTGCAGCCGCTGCTGTGTCCAGGCCCAGGAGCCTTAGCACTGTGCTGTGATGTCACTCAATACCACTGACATCACTAGGTGTAAACAACATCTCTCCTTTGCTGTGTATGTGACTATGGAGCTGTTTGGTGATGTCGTCTATTATGGCCTTCATAGAAGCAACAGGAGATTGTTGCATCCATCTAGAACCCTCAGAACTACAGTGCTATGATGTCACTCACTTCCACAGGCCTTGCAGAGTGTAAACAACAACAACCCAGCTTTGTTGTGTATGTAACCATAGGGATTTGTGATGTCACCTAGAACCTTCACAGCAGCGACAGCTTTATGAGGAGCATCAGCACTGCTCTGCCTGAGCAGAACCATCACCGCCATAGGTTGTCAAATAACCCGGATTTAACCCACACAGGTAAGTCCAATGGGGTGCAGGCATGTCCTCTATGCTTACAGCTTCCCGTGGGTGTTGGTTTGATACCGTTTGGGGACAGCCAAGGAGGCATCTGCAGGCAACAAAGGTAGGTGTGTGCTTGTGTGTGTGTTTCCTATGCAGATCCTAAGCCCAGTGTCACATGCAAGTAGGAGGAGTAAGAAGGGTTCCTGGCAAATCCGGGTTATGGATTGCATTTAAAAAGGCCCCGTGGGAGTGCAATGGGCCCCTGTCTTGCTGCTTAGCAATAATGGTATGGGTTTAGGTTCTGCTGTGTGTACTGGTGGTTGACTGCCCCCCAGCCCAGAGTGTGCATGGAAAATTGTCTGGCAGCCTCCCTGACAGCAAGCAGTGATAGTGCCCATGAAGGGGACCTTGTTGGGCCCGCCCCTTTCACGGTTATCGCTTCTCGGCCTTTTGGCTAAGATCAAGTGTAGTATCTGTTCTTATCAGTTTAATATCTGATACGTCCCCTATCTGGGGACCATATATTAAATGGATTTTTGAGAACGGGGGCCGATTTCGAAGCTTGCTTCCGTCGCCCTATGCATTGACCCGATATGGCAGTATCTTCGGGTACAGTGCACCACCCCCTTACAGGGTTAAAAAGAAAGATTCCTACTTTCATTGCTACCTGCTTGCTGGCTAGCCAGCTAGCCAGCCCTGTGGGCCTTGCTGCTGCAGCCAAAAAACAAAAGGTGGTGCTGCTGCTGCTGCTTCTGCTGCTTCTGCTTGTGTCTGGCCGCTGTTGGAGCGTCCAGGCACAGGACTTCTGCTGCTGCTGACTAAATGGCCTCCTTAATTGGATCATTTGAGTAGCCAGCACACCTGTGCAGGTAGGGCATGACATGATAGGCAGCTGCCTTGATAGCGGGTGGGTGCTGAATGTTCCTAATTGACAAAATAAGATTAATGCTTATGAAGAAATATAAAATCTCATCCCTTCCCCAATATCGCGCCACACCCCTACCCCTTAATTCCCTGGTTGAACTTGATGGACATATGTCTTTTTTCGACCGTACTAACTATGTAACTATGTAACATAACATGGGGGGGGGGGGGGGGTCTCCTGGCTGTTCACACAGGTGTGTCATTGCTGTACATTGACCATGCATTGCTTCTGTGGTATTGCAAAGGCAAAGACAAATGCTTCCAGCCATCCATTGCACTAATGGATTGGTCATCAGCTGGCTGTCTATGTCCCGCATCAATATAGACCAAAGTACAGAGGGTTAGGCTATGCTATTGTGCACCTACCTGATGCATCAGAAGGTGCGAGGCCCTTGCTAAATTCTGTGCACAGACTTTGAGATCTATACTTTAGACTGTATCTAAACCTGCTCCAACATGGACTGACATTCTGGCCTACTTTCAGCCGATGCGACTTGTCTGTCGCTGAACAGTCGCTTTTTATGTATTCAGCACCTATGTATAATGTTGTAAAAATGCTCTAGAAGCTAAAGTCGCAGAAATGTCACACATATTTGGCCTGCAACTTTCTGTGCGACAAATTCAGACAGGAAAAATCAGTATAAATCCTTAGAAAATTATCCCCCAGTGTCTCCATCTGCTGGCGGTATTGAATAAGCATTGCTGCACTGATGGGGTATGCATTAGACGAAAAAAAAGAAGAAAAAGAAGAATAATACGCCCAGAAAAGAGGCGAAAAGGAGAAAAACGTAAAAAAACGTGAAAAAAAAGTAAGAGGAAGAGAAGGGAAAAAAAGGTGGAAATGGGTTTAAAAGTGATTTCGGCGGAGAAATATATATATATATATATATATATATATATATATATATATATATACACGCGCACACACACACATATATATAAACGTATTCTCCGTTGAGATATTGCAGCCGCTGCTGTGTCCAGGCCCAGGAGCCTTAGCACTGTGCTGTGATGTCACTCAATACCACTGACATCACTAGGTGTAAACAACATCTCTCCTTTGCTGTGTATGTGACTATGGAGCTGTTTGGTGATGTCGTCTATTATGGCCTTCATAGAAGCAACAGGAGATTGTTGCATCCATCTAGAACCCTCAGAACTACAGTGCTATGATGTCACTCACTTCCACAGGCCTTGCAGAGTGTAAACAACAACAACCCAGCTTTGTTGTGTATGTAACCATAGGGATTTGTGATGTCACCTAGAACCTTCACAGCAGCGACAGCTTTATGAGGAGCATCAGCACTGCTCTGCCTGAGCAGAACCATCACCGCCATAGGTTGTCAAATAACCCGGATTTAACCCACACAGGTAAGTCCAATGGGGTGCAGGCATGTCCTCTATGCTTACAGCTTCCCGTGGGTGTTGGTTTGATACCGTTTGGGGACAGCCAAGGAGGCATCTGCAGGCAACAAAGGTAGGTGTGTGCTTGTGTGTGTGTTTCCTATGCAGATCCTAAGCCCAGTGTCACATGCAAGTAGGAGGAGTAAGAAGGGTTCCTGGCAAATCCGGGTTATGGATTGCATTTAAAAAGGCCCCGTGGGAGTGCAATGGGCCCCTGTCTTGCTGCTTAGCAATAATGGTATGGGTTTAGGTTCTGCTGTGTGTACTGGTGGTTGACTGCCCCCCAGCCCAGAGTGTGCATGGAAAATTGTCTGGCAGCCTCCCTGACAGCAAGCAGTGATAGTGCCCATGAAGGGGACCTTGTTGGGCCCGCCCCTTTCACGGTTATCGCTTCTCGGCCTTTTGGCTAAGATCAAGTGTAGTATCTGTTCTTATCAGTTTAATATCTGATACGTCCCCTATCTGGGGACCATATATTAAATGGATTTTTGAGAACGGGGGCCGATTTCGAAGCTTGCTTCCGTCGCCCTATGCATTGACCCGATATGGCAGTATCTTCGGGTACAGTGCACCACCCCCTTACAGGGTTAAAAAGAAAGATTCCTACTTTCATTGCTACCTGCTTGCTGGCTAGCCAGCTAGCCAGCCCTGTGGGCCTTGCTGCTGCAGCCAAAAAACAAAAGGTGGTGCTGCTGCTGCTGCTTCTGCTGCTTCTGCTTGTGTCTGGCCGCTGTTGGAGCGTCCAGGCACAGGACTTCTGCTGCTGCTGACTAAATGGCCTCCTTAATTGGATCATTTGAGTAGCCAGCACACCTGTGCAGGTAGGGCATGACATGATAGGCAGCTGCCTTGATAGCGGGTGGGTGCTGAATGTTCCTAATTGACAAAATAAGATTAATGCTTATGAAGAAATATAAAATCTCATCCCTTCCCCAATATCGCGCCACACCCCTACCCCTTAATTCCCTGGTTGAACTTGATGGACATATGTCTTTTTTCGACCGTACTAACTATGTAACTATGTAACATAACATGGGGGGGGGGGGGTCTCCTGGCTGTTCACACAGGTGTGTCATTGCTGTACATTGACCATGCATTGCTTCTGTGGTATTGCAAAGGCAAAGACAAATGCTTCCAGCCATCCATTGCACTAATGGATTGGTCATCAGCTGGCTGTCTATGTCCCGCATCAATATAGACCAAAGTACAGAGGGTTAGGCTATGCTATTGTGCACCTACCTGATGCATCAGAAGGTGCGAGGCCCTTGCTAAATTCTGTGCACAGACTTTGAGATCTATACTTTAGACTGTATCTAAACCTGCTCCAACATGGACTGACATTCTGGCCTACTTTCAGCCGATGCGACTTGTCTGTCGCTGAACAGTCGCTTTTTATGTATTCAGCACCTATGTATAATGTTGTAAAAATGCTCTAGAAGCTAAAGTCGCAGAAATGTCACACATATTTGGCCTGCAACTTTCTGTGCGACAAATTCAGACAGGAAAAATCAGTATAAATCCTTAGAAAATTATCCCCCAGTGTCTCCATCTGCTGGCGGTATTGAATAAGCATTGCTGCACTGATGGGGTATGCATTAGACGAAAAAAAAGAAGAAAAAGAAGAATAATACGCCCAGAAAAGAGGCGAAAAGGAGAAAAACGTAAAAAAACGTGAAAAAAAAGTAAGAGGAAGAGAAGGGAAAAAAAGGTGGAAATGGGTTTAAAAGTGATTTCGGCGGAGAAATATATATATATATATATATATATATATATATATATATATATATACACGCGCACACACACACATATATATAAACGTATTCTCCGTTGAGATATTGCAGCCGCTGCTGTGTCCAGGCCCAGGAGCCTTAGCACTGTGCTGTGATGTCACTCAATACCACTGACATCACTAGGTGTAAACAACATCTCTCCTTTGCTGTGTATGTGACTATGGAGCTGTTTGGTGATGTCGTCTATTATGGCCTTCATAGAAGCAACAGGAGATTGTTGCATCCATCTAGAACCCTCAGAACTACAGTGCTATGATGTCACTCACTTCCACAGGCCTTGCAGAGTGTAAACAACAACAACCCAGCTTTGTTGTGTATGTAACCATAGGGATTTGTGATGTCACCTAGAACCTTCACAGCAGCGACAGCTTTATGAGGAGCATCAGCACTGCTCTGCCTGAGCAGAACCATCACCGCCATAGGTTGTCAAATAACCCGGATTTAACCCACACAGGTAAGTCCAATGGGGTGCAGGCATGTCCTCTATGCTTACAGCTTCCCGTGGGTGTTGGTTTGATACCGTTTGGGGACAGCCAAGGAGGCATCTGCAGGCAACAAAGGTAGGTGTGTGCTTGTGTGTGTGTTTCCTATGCAGATCCTAAGCCCAGTGTCACATGCAAGTAGGAGGAGTAAGAAGGGTTCCTGGCAAATCCGGGTTATGGATTGCATTTAAAAAGGCCCCGTGGGAGTGCAATGGGCCCCTGTCTTGCTGCTTAGCAATAATGGTATGGGTTTAGGTTCTGCTGTGTGTACTGGTGGTTGACTGCCCCCCAGCCCAGAGTGTGCATGGAAAATTGTCTGGCAGCCTCCCTGACAGCAAGCAGTGATAGTGCCCATGAAGGGGACCTTGTTGGGCCCGCCCCTTTCACGGTTATCGCTTCTCGGCCTTTTGGCTAAGATCAAGTGTAGTATCTGTTCTTATCAGTTTAATATCTGATACGTCCCCTATCTGGGGACCATATATTAAATGGATTTTTGAGAACGGGGGCCGATTTCGAAGCTTGCTTCCGTCGCCCTATGCATTGACCCGATATGGCAGTATCTTCGGGTACAGTGCACCACCCCCTTACAGGGTTAAAAAGAAAGATTCCTACTTTCATTGCTACCTGCTTGCTGGCTAGCCAGCTAGCCAGCCCTGTGGGCCTTGCTGCTGCAGCCAAAAAACAAAAGGTGGTGCTGCTGCTGCTGCTTCTGCTGCTTCTGCTTGTGTCTGGCCGCTGTTGGAGCGTCCAGGCACAGGACTTCTGCTGCTGCTGACTAAATGGCCTCCTTAATTGGATCATTTGAGTAGCCAGCACACCTGTGCAGGTAGGGCATGACATGATAGGCAGCTGCCTTGATAGCGGGTGGGTGCTGAATGTTCCTAATTGACAAAATAAGATTAATGCTTATGAAGAAATATAAAATCTCATCCCTTCCCCAATATCGCGCCACACCCCTACCCCTTAATTCCCTGGTTGAACTTGATGGACATATGTCTTTTTTCGACCGTACTAACTATGTAACTATGTAACATAACATGGGGGGGGGGGGGGGTCTCCTGGCTGTTCACACAGGTGTGTCATTGCTGTACATTGACCATGCATTGCTTCTGTGGTATTGCAAAGGCAAAGACAAATGCTTCCAGCCATCCATTGCACTAATGGATTGGTCATCAGCTGGCTGTCTATGTCCCGCATCAATATAGACCAAAGTACAGAGGGTTAGGCTATGCTATTGTGCACCTACCTGATGCATCAGAAGGTGCGAGGCCCTTGCTAAATTCTGTGCACAGACTTTGAGATCTATACTTTAGACTGTATCTAAACCTGCTCCAACATGGACTGACATTCTGGCCTACTTTCAGCCGATGCGACTTGTCTGTCGCTGAACAGTCGCTTTTTATGTATTCAGCACCTATGTATAATGTTGTAAAAATGCTCTAGAAGCTAAAGTCGCAGAAATGTCACACATATTTGGCCTGCAACTTTCTGTGCGACAAATTCAGACAGGAAAAATCAGTATAAATCCTTAGAAAATTATCCCCCAGTGTCTCCATCTGCTGGCGGTATTGAATAAGCATTGCTGCACTGATGGGGTATGCATTAGACGAAAAAAAAGAAGAAAAAGAAGAATAATACGCCCAGAAAAGAGGCGAAAAGGAGAAAAACGTAAAAAAACGTGAAAAAAAAGTAAGAGGAAGAGAAGGGAAAAAAAGGTGGAAATGGGTTTAAAAGTGATTTCGGCGGAGAAATATATATATATATATATATATATATATATATATATATATATATATATATACGCGCACACACACACATATATATAAACGTATTCTCCGTTGAGATATTGCAGCCGCTGCTGTGTCCAGGCCCAGGAGCCTTAGCACTGTGCTGTGATGTCACTCAATACCACTGACATCACTAGGTGTAAACAACATCTCTCCTTTGCTGTGTATGTGACTATGGAGCTGTTTGGTGATGTCGTCTATTATGGCCTTCATAGAAGCAACAGGAGATTGTTGCATCCATCTAGAACCCTCAGAACTACAGTGCTATGATGTCACTTACTTCCACAGGCCTTGCAGAGTGTAAACAACAACAACCCAGCTTTGTTGTGTATGTAACCATAGGGATTTGTGATGTCACCTAGAACCTTCACAGCAGCGACAGCTTTATGAGGAGCATCAGCACTGCTCTGCCTGAGCAGAACCATCACCGCCATAGGTTGTCAAATAACCCGGATTTAACCCACACAGGTAAGTCCAATGGGGTGCAGGCATGTCCTCTATGCTTACAGCTTCCCGTGGGTGTTGGTTTGATACCGTTTGGGGACAGCCAAGGAGGCATCTGCAGGCAACAAAGGTAGGTGTGTGCTTGTGTGTGTGTTTCCTATGCAGATCCTAAGCCCAGTGTCACATGCAAGTAGGAGGAGTAAGAAGGGTTCCTGGCAAATCCGGGTTATGGATTGCATTTAAAAAGGCCCCGTGGGAGTGCAATGGGCCCCTGTCTTGCTGCTTAGCAATAATGGTATGGGTTTAGGTTCTGCTGTGTGTACTGGTGGTTGACTGCCCCCCAGCCCAGAGTGTGCATGGAAAATTGTCTGGCAGCCTCCCTGACAGCAAGCAGTGATAGTGCCCATGAAGGGGGCCTTGTTGGGCCCGCCCCTTTCACGGTTATCGCTTCTCGGCCTTTTGGCTAAGATCAAGTGTAGTATCTGTTCTTATCAGTTTAATATCTGATACGTCCCCTATCTGGGGACCATATATTAAATGGATTTTTGAGAACGGGGGCCGATTTCGAAGCTTGCTTCCGTCGCCCTATGCATTGACCCGATATGGCAGTATCTTCGGGTACAGTGCACCACCCCCTTACAGGGTTAAAAAGAAAGATTCCTACTTTCATTGCTACCTTCTTGCTGGCTAGCCAGCTAGCCAGCCCTGTGGGCCTTGCTGCTGCAGCCAAAAAACAAAAGGTGGTGCTGCTGCTGCTGCTGCTGCTGCTTCTGCTTGTGTCTGGCCGCTGTTGGAGCGTCCAGGCACAGGACTTCTGCTGCTGCTGACTAAATGGCCTCCTTAATTGGATCATTTGAGTAGCCAGCACACCTGTGCAGGTAGGGCATGACATGATAGGCAGCTGCCTTGATAGCGGGTGGGTGCTGAATGTTCCTAATTGACAAAATAAGATTAATGCTTATGAAGAAATATAAAATCTCATCCCTTCCCCAATATCGCGCCACACCCCTACCCCTTAATTCCCTGGTTGAACTTGATGGACATATGTCTTTTTTCGACCGTACTAACTATGTAACTATGTAACATAACATGGGGGGGGGGGGTCTCCTGGCTGTTCACACAGGTGTGTCATTGCTGTACATTGACCATGCATTGCTTCTGTGGTATTGCAAAGGCAAAGACAAATGCTTCCAGCCATCCATTGCACTAATGGATTGGTCATCAGCTGGCTGTCTATGTCCCGCATCAATATAGACCAAAGTACAGAGGGTTAGGCTATGCTATTGTGCACCTACCTGATGCATCAGAAGGTGCGAGGCCCTTGCTAAATTCTGTGCACAGACTTTGAGATCTATACTTTAGACTGTATCTAAACCTGCTCCAACATGGACTGACATTCTGGCCTACTTTCAGCCGATGCGACTTGTCTGTCGCTGAACAGTCGCTTTTTATGTATTCAGCACCTATGTATAATGTTGTAAAAATGCTCTAGAAGCTAAAGTCGCAGAAATGTCACACATATTTGGCCTGCAACTTTCTGTGCGACAAATTCAGACAGGAAAAATCAGTATAAATCCTTAGAAAATTATCCCCCAGTGTCTCCATCTGCTGGCGGTATTGAATAAGCATTGCTGCACTGATGGGGTATGCATTAGACAAAAAAAATGAAGAAAAAGAAGAATAATACGCCCAGAAAAGAGGCGAAAAGGAGAAAAACGTAAAAAAACGTGAAAAAAAAGTAAGAGGAAGAGAAGGGAAAAAAAGGTGGAAATGGGTTTAAAAGTGATTTCGGCGGAGAAATATATATATATATATATATATATATATATATATATATATATATATACGCGCACACACACACATATATATAAACGTATTCTCCGTTGAGATATTGCAGCCGCTGCTGTGTCCAGGCCCAGGAGCCTTAGCACTGTGCTGTGATGTCACTCAATACCACTGACATCACTAGGTGTAAACAACATCTCTCCTTTGCTGTGTATGTGACTATGGAGCTGTTTGGTGATGTCGTCTATTATGGCCTTCATAGAAGCAACAGGAGATTGTTGCATCCATCTAGAACCCTCAGAACTACAGTGCTATGATGTCACTCACTTCCACAGGCCTTGCAGAGTGTAAACAACAACAACCCAGCTTTGTTGTGTATGTAACCATAGGGATTTGTGATGTCACCTAGAACCTTCACAGCAGCGACAGCTTTATGAGGAGCATCAGCACTGCTCTGCCTGAGCAGAACCATCACCGCCATAGGTTGTCAAATAACCCGGATTTAACCCACACAGGTAAGTCCAATGGGGTGCAGGCATGTCCTCTATGCTTACAGCTTCCCGTGGGTGTTGGTTTGATACCGTTTGGGGACAGCCAAGGAGGCATCTGCAGGCAACAAAGGTAGGTGTGTGCTTGTGTGTGTGTTTCCTATGCAGATCCTAAGCCCAGTGTCACATGCAAGTAGGAGGAGTAAGAAGGGTTCCTGGCAAATCCGGGTTATGGATTGCATTTAAAAAGGCCCCGTGGGAGTGCAATGGGCCCCTGTCTTGCTGCTTAGCAATAATGGTATGGGTTTAGGTTCTGCTGTGTGTACTGGTGGTTGACTGCCCCCCAGCCCAGAGTGTGCATGGAAAATTGTCTGGCAGCCTCCCTGACAGCAAGCAGTGATAGTGCCCATGAAGGGGACCTTGTTGGGCCCGCCCCTTTCACGGTTATCGCTTCTCGGCCTTTTGGCTAAGATCAAGTGTAGTATCTGTTCTTATCAGTTTAATATCTGATACGTCCCCTATCTGGGGACCATATATTAAATGGATTTTTGAGAACGGGGGCCGATTTCGAAGCTTGCTTCCGTCGCCCTATGCATTGACCCGATATGGCAGTATCTTCGGGTACAGTGCACCACCCCCTTACAGGGTTAAAAATAAAGATTCCTACTTTCATTGCTACCTGCTTGCTGGCTAGCCAGCTAGCCAGCCCTGTGGGCCTTGCTGCTGCAGCCAAAAAACAAAAGGTGGTGCTGCTGCTGCTGCTTCTGCTGCTTCTGCTTGTGTCTGGCCGCTGTTGGAGCGTCCAGGCACAGGACTTCTGCTGCTGCTGACTAAATGGCCTCCTTAATTGGATCATTTGAGTAGCCAGCACACCTGTGCAGGTAGGGCATGACATGATAGGCAGCTGCCTTGATAGCGGGTGGGTGCTGAATGTTCCTAATTGACAAAATAAGATTAATGCTTATGAAGAAATATAAAATCTCATCCCTTCCCCAATATCGCGCCACACCCCTACCCCTTAATTCCCTGGTTGAACTTGATGGACATATGTCTTTTTTCGACCGTACTAACTATGTAACTATGTAACATAACATGGGGGGGGGGGGGGGGTCTCCTGGCTGTTCACACAGGTGTGTCATTGCTGTACATTGACCATGCATTGCTTCTGTGGTATTGCAAAGGCAAAGACAAATGCTTCCAGCCATCCATTGCACTAATGGATTGGTCATCAGCTGGCTGTCTATGTCCCGCATCAATATAGACCAAAGTACAGAGGGTTAGGCTATGCTATTGTGCACCTACCTGATGCATCAGAAGGTGCGAGGCCCTTGCTAAATTCTGTGCACAGACTTTGAGATCTATACTTTAGACTGTATCTAAACCTGCTCCAACATGGACTGACATTCTGGCCTACTTTCAGCCGATGCGACTTGTCTGTCGCTGAACAGTCGCTTTTTATGTATTCAGCACCTATGTATAATGTTGTAAAAATGCTCTAGAAGCTAAAGTCGCAGAAATGTCACACATATTTGGCCTGCAACTTTCTGTGCGACAAATTCAGACAGGAAAAATCTGTATAAATCCTTAGAAAATTATCCCCCAGTGTCTCCATCTGCTGGCGGTATTGAATAAGCATTGCTGCACTGATGGGGTATGCATTAGACGAAAAAAAAGAAGAAAAAGAAGAATAATACGCCCAGAAAAGAGGCGAAAAGGAGAAAAACGTAAAAAAACGTGAAAAAAAAGTAAGAGGAAGAGAAGGGAAAAAAAGGTGGAAATGGGTTTAAAAGTGATTTCGGCGGAGAATATATATATATATATATATATATATATATATATATATATACGCGCACACACACACATATATATAAACGTATTCTCCGTTGAGATATTGCAGCCGCTGCTGTGTCCAGGCCCAGGAGCCTTAGCACTGTGCTGTGATGTCACTCAATACCACTGACATCACTAGGTGTAAACAACATCTCTCCTTTGCTGTGTATGTGACTATGGAGCTGTTTGGTGATGTCGTCTATTATGGCCTTCATAGAAGCAACAGGAGATTGTTGCATCCATCTAGAACCCTCAGAACTACAGTGCTATGATGTCACTCACTTCCACAGGCCTTGCAGAGTGTAAACAACAACAACCCAGCTTTGTTGTGTATGTAACCATAGGGATTTGTGATGTCACCTAGAACCTTCACAGCAGCGACAGCTTTATGAGGAGCATCAGCACTGCTCTGCCTGAGCAGAACCATCACCGCCATAGGTTGTCAAATAACCCGGATTTAACCCACACAGGTAAGTCCAATGGGGTGCAGGCATGTCCTCTATGCTTACAGCTTCCCGTGGGTGTTGGTTTGATACCGTTTGGGGACAGCCAAGGAGGCATCTGCAGGCAACAAAGGTAGGTGTGTGCTTGTGTGTGTGTTTCCTATGCAGATCCTAAGCCCAGTGTCACATGCAAGTAGGAGGAGTAAGAAGGGTTCCTGGCAAATCCGGGTTATGGATTGCATTTAAAAAGGCCCCGTGGGAGTGCAATGGGCCCCTGTCTTGCTGCTTAGCAATAATGGTATGGGTTTAGGTTCTGCTGTGTGTACTGGTGGTTGACTGCCCCCCAGCCCAGAGTGTGCATGGAAAATTGTCTGGCAGCCTCCCTGACAGCAAGCAGTGATAGTGCCCATGAAGGGGACCTTGTTGGGCCCGCCCCTTTCACGGTTATCGCTTCTCGGCCTTTTGGCTAAGATCAAGTGTAGTATCTGTTCTTATCAGTTTAATATCTGATACGTCCCCTATCTGGGGACCATATATTAAATGGATTTTTGAGAACGGGGGCCGATTTCGAAGCTTGCTTCCGTCGCCCTATGCATTGACCCGATATGGCAGTATCTTCGGGTACAGTGCACCACCCCCTTACAGGGTTAAAAAGAAAGATTCCTACTTTCATTGCTACCTGCTTGCTGGCTAGCCAGCTAGCCAGCCCTGTGGGCCTTGCTGCTGCAGCCAAAAAACAAAAGGTGGTGCTGCTGCTGCTGCTTCTGCTGCTTCTGCTTGTGTCTGGCCGCTGTTGGAGCGTCCAGGCACAGGACTTCTGCTGCTGCTGACTAAATGGCCTCCTTAATTGGATCATTTGAGTAGCCAGCACACCTGTGCAGGTAGGGCATGACATGATAGGCAGCTGCCTTGATAGCGGGTGGGTGCTGAATGTTCCTAATTGACAAAATAAGATTAATGCTTATGAAGAAATATAAAATCTCATCCCTTCCCCAATATCGCGCCACACCCCTACCCCTTAATTCCCTGGTTGAACTTGATGGACATATGTCTTTTTTCGACCGTACTAACTATGTAACTATGTAACATAACATGGGGGGGGGGGGGGGGGGGGTCTCCTGGCTGTTCACACAGGTGTGTCATTGCTGTACATTGACCATGCATTGCTTCTGTGGTATTGCAAAGGCAAAGACAAATGCTTCCAGCCATCCATTGCACTAATGGATTGGTCATCAGCTGGCTGTCTATGTCCCGCATCAATATAGACCAAAGTACAGAGGGTTAGGCTATGCTATTGTGCACCTACCTGATGCATCAGAAGGTGCGAGGCCCTTGCTAAATTCTGTGCACAGACTTTGAGATCTATACTTTAGACTGTATCTAAACCTGCTCCAACATGGACTGACATTCTGGCCTACTTTCAGCCGATGCGACTTGTCTGTCGCTGAACAGTCGCTTTTTATGTATTCAGCACCTATGTATAATGTTGTAAAAATGCTCTAGAAGCTAAAGTCGCAGAAATGTCACACATATTTGGCCTGCAACTTTCTGTGCGACAAATTCAGACAGGAAAAATCAGTATAAATCCTTAGAAAATTATCCCCCAGTGTCTCCATCTGCTGGCGGTATTGAATAAGCATTGCTGCACTGATGGGGTATGCATTAGACGAAAAAAAAGAAGAAAAAGAAGAATAATACGCCCAGAAAAGAGGCGAAAAGGAGAAAAACGTAAAAAAACGTGAAAAAAAAGTAAGAGGAAGAGAAGGGAAAAAAAGGTGGAAATGGGTTTAAAAGTGATTTCGGCGGAGAAATATATATATATATATATATATATATATATATATATATATATATACGCGCACACACACACATATATATAAACGTATTCTCCGTTGAGATATTGCAGCCGCTGCTGTGTCCAGGCCCAGGAGCCTTAGCACTGTGCTGTGATGTCACTCAATACCACTGACATCACTAGGTGTAAACAACATCTCTCCTTTGCTGTGTATGTGACTATGGAGCTGTTTGGTGATGTCGTCTATTATGGCCTTCATAGAAGCAACAGGAGATTGTTGCATCCATCTAGAACCCTCAGAACTACAGTGCTATGATGTCACTCACTTCCACAGGCCTTGCAGAGTGTAAACAACAACAACCCAGCTTTGTTGTGTATGTAACCATAGGGATTTGTGATGTCACCTAGAACCTTCACAGCAGCGACAGCTTTATGAGGAGCATCAGCACTGCTCTGCCTGAGCAGAACCATCACCGCCATAGGTTGTCAAATAACCCGGATTTAACCCACACAGGTAAGTCCAATGGGGTGCAGGCATGTCCTCTATGCTTACAGCTTCCCGTGGGTGTTGGTTTGATACCGTTTGGGGACAGCCAAGGAGGCATCTGCAGGCAACAAAGGTAGGTGTGTGCTTGTGTGTGTGTTTCCTATGCAGATCCTAAGCCCAGTGTCACATGCAAGTAGGAGGAGTAAGAAGGGTTCCTGGCAAATCCGGGTTATGGATTGCATTTAAAAAGGCCCCGTGGGAGTGCAATGGGCCCCTGTCTTGCTGCTTAGCAATAATGGTATGGGTTTAGGTTCTGCTGTGTGTACTGGTGGTTGACTGCCCCCCAGCCCAGAGTGTGCATGGAAAATTGTCTGGCAGCCTCCCTGACAGCAAGCAGTGATAGTGCCCATGAAGGGGACCTTGTTGGGCCCGCCCCTTTCACGGTTATCGCTTCTCGGCCTTTTGGCTAAGATCAAGTGTAGTATCTGTTCTTATCAGTTTAATATCTGATACGTCCCCTATCTGGGGACCATATATTAAATGGATTTTTGAGAACGGGGGCCGATTTCGAAGCTTGCTTCCGTCGCCCTATGCATTGACCCGATATGGCAGTATCTTCGGGTACAGTGCACCACCCCCTTACAGGGTTAAAAAGAAAGATTCCTACTTTCATTGCTACCTGCTTGCTGGCTAGCCAGCTAGCCAGCCCTGTGGGCCTTGCTGCTGCAGCCAAAAAACAAAAGGTGGTGCTGCTGCTGCTGCTTCTGCTGCTTCTGCTTGTGTCTGGCCGCTGTTGGAGCGTCCAGGCACAGGACTTCTGCTGCTGCTGACTAAATGGCCTCCTTAATTGGATCATTTGAGTAGCCAGCACACCTGTGCAGGTAGGGCATGACATGATAGGCAGCTGCCTTGATAGCGGGTGGGTGCTGAATGTTCCTAATTGACAAAATAAGATTAATGCTTATGAAGAAATATAAAATCTCATCCCTTCCCCAATATCGCGCCACACCCCTACCCCTTAATTCCCTGGTTGAACTTGATGGACATATGTCTTTTTTCGACCGTACTAACTATGTAACTATGTAACATAACATGGGGGGGGGGGGGGGGTCTCCTGGCTGTTCACACAGGTGTGTCATTGCTGTACATTGACCATGCATTGCTTCTGTGGTATTGCAAAGGCAAAGACAAATGCTTCCAGCCATCCATTGCACTAATGGATTGGTCATCAGCTGGCTGTCTATGTCCCGCATCAATATAGACCAAAGTACAGAGGGTTAGGCTATGCTATTGTGCACCTACCTGATGCATCAGAAGGTGCGAGGCCCTTGCTAAATTCTGTGCACAGACTTTGAGATCTATACTTTAGACTGTATCTAAACCTGCTCCAACATGGACTGACATTCTGGCCTACTTTCAGCCGATGCGACTTGTCTGTCGCTGAACAGTCGCTTTTTATGTATTCAGCACCTATGTATAATGTTGTAAAAATGCTCTAGAAGCTAAAGTCGCAGAAATGTCACACATATTTGGCCTGCAACTTTCTGTGCGACAAATTCAGACAGGAAAAATCTGTATAAATCCTTAGAAAATTATCCCCCAGTGTCTCCATCTGCTGGCGGTATTGAATAAGCATTGCTGCACTGATGGGGTATGCATTAGACGAAAAAAAAGAAGAAAAAGAAGAATAATACGCCCAGAAAAGAGGCGAAAAGGAGAAAAACGTAAAAAAACGTGAAAAAAAAGTAAGAGGAAGAGAAGGGAAAAAAAGGTGGAAATGGGTTTAAAAGTGATTTCGGCGGAGAAATATATATATATATATATATATATATATATATATATATATATACGCGCACACACACACATATATATAAACGTATTCTCCGTTGAGATATTGCAGCCGCTGCTGTGTCCAGGCCCAGGAGCCTTAGCACTGTGCTGTGATGTCACTCAATACCACTGACATCACTAGGTGTAAACAACATCTCTCCTTTGCTGTGTATGTGACTATGGAGCTGTTTGGTGATGTCGTCTATTATGGCCTTCATAGAAGCAACAGGAGATTGTTGCATCCATCTAGAACCCTCAGAACTACAGTGCTATGATGTCACTCACTTCCACAGGCCTTGCAGAGTGTAAACAACAACAACCCAGCTTTGTTGTGTATGTAACCATAGGGATTTGTGATGTCACCTAGAACCTTCACAGCAGCGACAGCTTTATGAGGAGCATCAGCACTGCTCTGCCTGAGCAGAACCATCACCGCCATAGGTTGTCAAATAACCCGGATTTAACCCACACAGGTAAGTCCAATGGGGTGCAGGCATGTCCTCTATGCTTACAGCTTCCCGTGGGTGTTGGTTTGATACCGTTTGGGGACAGCCAAGGAGGCATCTGCAGGCAACAAAGGTAGGTGTGTGCTTGTGTGTGTGTTTCCTATGCAGATCCTAAGCCCAGTGTCACATGCAAGTAGGAGGAGTAAGAAGGGTTCCTGGCAAATCCGGGTTATGGATTGCATTTAAAAAGGCCCCGTGGGAGTGCAATGGGCCCCTGTCTTGCTGCTTAGCAATAATGGTATGGGTTTAGGTTCTGCTGTGTGTACTGGTGGTTGACTGCCCCCCAGCCCAGAGTGTGCATGGAAAATTGTCTGGCAGCCTCCCTGACAGCAAGCAGTGATAGTGCCCATGACGGGGACCTTGTTGGGCCCGCCCCTTTCACGGTTATCGCTTCTCGGCCTTTTGGCTAAGATCAAGTGTAGTATCTGTTCTTATCAGTTTAATATCTGATACGTCCCCTATCTGGGGACCATATATTAAATGGATTTTTGAGAACGGGGGCCGATTTCGAAGCTTGCTTCCGTCGCCCTATGCATTGACCCGATATGGCAGTATCTTCGGGTACAGTGCACCACCCCCTTACAGGGTTAAAAAGAAAGATTCCTACTTTCATTGCTACCTGCTTGCTGGCTAGCCAGCTAGCCAGCCCTGTGGGCCTTGCTGCTGCAGCCAAAAAACAAAAGGTGGTGCTGCTGCTGCTGCTTCTGCTGCTTCTGCTTGTGTCTGGCCGCTGTTGGAGCGTCCAGGCACAGGACTTCTGCTGCTGCTGACTAAATGGCCTCCTTAATTGGATCATTTGAGTAGCCAGCACACCTGTGCAGGTAGGGCATGACATGATAGGCAGCTGCCTTGATAGCGGGTGGGTGCTGAATGTTCCTAATTGACAAAATAAGATTAATGCTTATGAAGAAATATAAAATCTCATCCCTTCCCCAATATCGCGCCACACCCCTACCCCTTAATTCCCTGGTTGAACTTGATGGACATATGTCTTTTTTCGACCGTACTAACTATGTAACTATGTAACATAACATGGGGGGGGGGGGGGGGGGTCTCCTGGCTGTTCACACAGGTGTGTCATTGCTGTACATTGACCATGCATTGCTTCTGTGGTATTGCAAAGGCAAAGACAAATGCTTCCAGCCATCCATTGCACTAATGGATTGGTCATCAGCTGGCTGTCTATGTCCCGCATCAATATAGACCAAAGTACAGAGGGTTAGGCTATGCTATTGTGCACCTACCTGATGCATCAGAAGGTGCGAGGCCCTTGCTAAATTCTGTGCACAGACTTTGAGATCTATACTTTAGACTGTATCTAAACCTGCTCCAACATGGACTGACATTCTGGCCTACTTTCAGCCGATGCGACTTGTCTGTCGCTGAACAGTCGCTTTTTATGTATTCAGCACCTATGTATAATGTTGTAAAAATGCTCTAGAAGCTAAAGTCGCAGAAATGTCACACATATTTGGCCTGCAACTTTCTGTGCGACAAATTCAGACAGGAAAAATCAGTATAAATCCTTAGAAAATTATCCCCCAGTGTCTCCATCTGCTGGCGGTATTGAATAAGCATTGCTGCACTGATGGGGTATGCATTAGACGAAAAAAAAGAAGAAAAAGAAGAATAATACGCCCAGAAAAGAGGCGAAAAGGAGAAAAACGTAAAAAAACGTGAAAAAAAAGTAAGAGGAAGAGAAGGGAAAAAAAGGTGGAAATGGGTTTAAAAGTGATTTCGGCGGAGAAATATATATATATATAATATATATATATATATATATATATATATATATACGCGCACACACACACATATATATAAACGTATTCTCCGTTGAGATATTGCAGCCGCTGCTGTGTCCAGGCCCAGGAGCCTTAGCACTGTGCTGTGATGTCACTCAATACCACTGACAA